>NC_081771.1:2413060-2668060 GCF_963082965.1 Carassius carassius
TCTGATTACTTCATTGTTTTGAAACGCGTGCCGTTAAACCGGTTATTCTCAAAAGTTTCTGAATTAGCTCGCCAGCTATCTGACTGCACTGAGTTGCTGACAGGTGGCAGCGGTGAAGTGATCAGCATCTAGAGACCCCTGGAGCCTTTCTAGCGATCCTCATTGATCCGCTCAGAGTATATTGATTGTGAATGATGGGGGCCCAGAGGAGCGAGGGACGCAGAGACTGGCTCCAGCAGGACTTCACCGAGCAGCGGATCCAGACAGTGGTGAGTCAAACTCGTGTCATCATCTTCAACATCTTCATCTTCAGTCGCTGTATGCACCATAACGGAGCATGAAACTTTTATAGGTCATATTTCAACCAAAGACATAGAAAAGAAAAAAAAGTTGTGCACAGAGGAAATCAATCCTGTTTTTAGTACTACAATTATCCATTTTTGCATTGTGAAATCATCTTTTTTTTTAATTAAACACTTTTTTTATTACAGTAATGTTTTGTGTAATTATTTAACTTTTATTTCTTTTTAAGAACTATATATATATATATATATATATATATATATATATATACTTGTATACACATATATATACATACACACATTACACACACACACACATATACATATTTAAAATAGTCAGACCATCTGATTACATGCATAAACTTGAAAGTGTAAATTATTTATTAATAGGTCTTTCATTATATTATTAATCGTGCAAGAGGCCTGTCTTGATTGGATCTTGATTGCTGCATTCTGTTTTATGGCCATTTACCTTTTCTTACATTTTTTCCGCATGGCAGAATCCCTGGAACATCATGCTCAAACACCGACAGGTCCATCGCAGAGGACGGCGCTCACAGATGGCGGTTAGGTAAGTCCTCTAATGAGGATTTTTCATCAAAACTTTGTCCCATCGCAGGATAATGCGCTCATTTGTAGGTTATTTGTGGTTGTTTCAAGACATCAGTGTGTTTGATTGAGCATGTTATTGTGTGTACTGTAGTTATACAGACCCTGTCATTTCCATGGACCTCCTGCGGACCGTTCTGCAGCCCAGCTTCAATGAAGACATCCGTGCTGTGTTCAGAAAATATATGAAGGTGACTGATCGATCACATTATTATTTTGGGACTGGTTGCGTGTGTTTAAATTGCTGTGATCATGTTTTTTTTTCTTCTTGGCAGTTTTTTGAGAAGGCGGCCAGCAATGTGAAAGAGAATGTAGGAGGAGACGTCCAGCCCAACCAGCTCATCAGAGACGCCTGCAGAAACTGCCTGGAACATGTACAACATCATTTATGCACATTTTTACAAATATAAATGCTAAAATTAGTGGTAAATCAAATTATAAGTTGATGTTCTGTTTCTGTTTTAGGCAAAGCAGCTCTTTCCTGATACAGAGAAAATGTCCCTGAAACCTAGTGCTGACCCAACAGTGAAGGTAAATGTGATGCATTTCCTCCAGAATTTAATTTAATATCTTAATTAGTCTGTAAAAACCTGCACACATAGCTGAAAAACTATAAATGTAACTGGAATTGTAAAATTTTTCAGGTCTGAATTTTTTTTTTTTTTATTTATTTATTTTATTTTTTATTTCTTATCGATTTTCATTTCACAGCGTGCACGGCAGCCAGACGACACCTCAGGCCAGAGAGACAGTCCCATCCCTAAAAAGGTAAAAAAGAAAAGAGAAAAAAAAGGCATATTTGGAAATATTTTAATATATATATATATTTTTTTTATGTATACTGTAAAATGTAATATATTCTTGTGATCGAAGCTGAATTTTCAGCATCATTACTCCAGTCTTCACTGTCACATGATCCTTCAGAAATCATTCTAATATGTTTTAAAAAAAATTGAAAACAGTTGTGCTGCTTCAAATTTTAGTGGAAAGTACAGCATTTAGATTTTTTTTATATAATGCATTCATGCTGAATAATTTATTTTAAAAAACCTTTCTGTCCCCATACTATTAACAGCTATAAATATCTAATGTTTGTTTATTAATGTTAATTTTCAGAGGAAAGGTCGTCCTCCAGGTACTGCTGTTGACAGACCAGCCTCATACAACACTGGGTAAGTGTTTTACCCCGTGTTTTCTTTATCTGATACCTCCACACATCAAAGATGTATGTTTTTGACATTTTTAAACATCCTCCGCAGAGCAAAACTCAAAATATCTGAGCCAATAAAGCGAGAAGGACCTAAGGTATGTGCATTTGGATTAAAATAGCATAAGGACTGATATTGAAATGTTTATGTGATATCAATGTGAGTGTGTTGATGTCTGTATAGTGGGACCCATCCAGACTGACAGAGAGCAGCACATTCGTTCTGGGATCCAGGGCAAATAAGTAAGTGTATAAAGTTTTGCTCAAATTATGTTATATTAAATATTTCACAGTAGCTAATGTTTGGATGTATACGTTCATCATGTACTGATATAATGTCAGGGCTTTGGGGATGGGCGGGACAAGAGGAAGAATCTACATCAAACATGCAGAGCTCTTCAAGGTACTTTTAGTCTTTTTCTGAGCATATATTAAGCTTTTTCTGTGTTCATGTGGAGGTAATATCTATTGTGTCTCAGTATGCCGCTGATGCCCATGACAAACACTGGCTTTCAGAAAGACAGCACATGAGAGCCACCGGAGGAAAGATGGTGAGGGCATGCTGTTTTAAAACATGGACAGTTCAAAATGAAAGTTTCCTGAAAAAAAAAAAGGTTTAACCTCATGCCATCCAAGATTTTATTTTTTCTTCACCTGAACATATTTGGAGAAATGTAGCATTGCATCACTTGCTCACCAATGGATGCTCTGTAGTGAATGGGTGCCATCAGAATAAGAGTCCAAACAGCTGTTAAAAACATCCCAAGTAATGCATACCTCTCCAGTCCATCAGTTAACATCTTGAGTAGAAAAAAGCTGTGTGTTTGTAAGAAACAAATACGTCATTGAAACAATTTTAACTCCGACCTTTTTCCCTATCCATAATATTGCTTCCTCCAGTAAAAATCCACCTGGTCTTAATCAGGAGAGAAATATGCACAGATCAAACAACAATTACAATAAAAACAGTGGATCGTGGATGTGAGAGGACAACAGGACTTTTGCACTGGAGGAAGCATTGTAGATTATGGCCAGAAGAGAGGGTTTAGAGTTAAAACATCTTAGTGATGGATTTGTTTCCAACAAACAAGCTCCTTTTGGCTTCACAAGATGTTAATGCAAGGACTAGAGTGGTGTGGATTACTTGTGATGTTTTTATCAGCTTTTTGGATTCTGATGGCACCCATTCACTGCAGAGCATCCGTTGCTGAGCAAGTGATGCAATGCTACATTTCTCCAAATCTGTTCCGGTGAAGAAACAAACTCATCTATATCTTATATGGCCTGAGGGTGAGTGAATGTTCTGCAAGTTTTCATTTTTTGGGTATATTACTCCATTAATAAATGAATAAATAACCAAGAAATGAAGTATTAAATTAAAATTGGTCATCATCATATTTAAACTCTCTCTTCTCAGGCCTATCTTCTAATAGAAGAGGACATTCTTGATCTTGCCAGAAGTGAAGACTACAAGTAAATAAACATTTTCTTACTAAATAAAACATGAATTTTACAAGTAACATGCATCATGAAATGTTCTTGGAATCTTAGGGACTGTCCTGAATTGAAGCTGGATGAATTGAAACCATTTCTAGTGCCAATATGGATGGTGGAGAAGATGCAGAAGGCAATGGAAGCACAGAAAACAGAAAATAATCTTGTCATTTAGTGCCACGCAAGTCGTTGGACCACGGACACTCTTGAGTGTTACCAGTTTATCATAACTGTAACTTTGTTTTTTATTTGGTTTGTGCGATGTTCATAGAAGACCCAGGCATTATGAGCAAGTTGCCCAGAAATTGTTGCGTTGGGGGTTTACTTGGAAAATCAAAATTCAACATTTCATTTCACATGCTATTTTCTAAACTGGTCTAGATCTGATTTTTTTTCTGTCAACAAATGTGTGCTTTTTTTCATGACTTTGTATTTAAAAGACTTGAATATTTAATGAGGCACATATAGAGCCTTAATGGATTTTTTTTAAATACTGTGGTTAATGGACATTTTGTATGTTTGTGTTTGTGTGTTTCTCATGATTTATGTCCCATTTTTATGAAATGTCATATCTTCTTTAAAATGGAGATTATTTAGTTAACTAATTAATTGTTCTGGAAAAACAAAAGCAAAGAAGCTACTTCTCTGACAGCAGAACTATACAATGAGCCGGGATGTTTTTACCTTATAGTATATTTTCTAATTTATATATGCTTGGGTTTTTTTTTTTATTAAATGAAAAAAGTTTAATTGACTGATTTTATAGCTTATTAAAAAATGGGGGGAGGTTGGTATTTAAATTATTTTTTTAATGAATTTCATACCTGTTACACTCACCTACTGTATTTTATAATTGAAAATGTTTAACATTTTATTAATATATGCAAGTATATTTACCAAATAAACAGTTCTTTACTAAATGGTGTTTTTAAATGAAAACTAGTTCATTTGATGCATTGAATGACTCAAACTAGTCAACGGTTATAGCCACACCCTTCTGGTCGTATTACCCAATCAAATCAAAGTGTCTAATGCCTACCATCAGTGCTGATTGGTTTCTAAGCATTCGCCTTGTTCGTAATCTGTGCTTCTGATTGGTTGAACTGATGGTAAGGCGGAGATTAAGTTTAAACAGTGGGGCGGGATGTGATTTAAAAATTTCGTCGATCGATCGGTTAGTTTTGTCGACTGCACTCACTGAACACAGCCGGTAATAATACGAATCGTTTAAACAATACTGCTTTTAATGTTTATATCAAGATGATTTGTGTAGTTTGTTTGTTTATATAAACGAAGTGTTAGCGAATTCGTTAACTAGAAACCTTAACTTGAGAGTGTGTATGTGTTGTAGTTGATTATATTTCAGGTAACGTTAGAATAGATCTGCTTTTCAATCGTTAGTTTTGAATGACGGTTACATCGGTTTGTTTAGCCTATCACTGGCTGCTGGATTTCGACAAACGTAGGCATGTAGAAGTATACCTCAAATTCTAAAGTAAGCCATTTCAGTTCTGTTCTTAAAAACAATTCGTTTAAGCCTCTAGTTTTACATCAACTAGATTCAGTTTCCACCCGTCGGTTAGTTAAATCAGATTGGAGTGAAGCTCACTAACGCAAGGTATACCACGTAAACGAGTTTTTGGTGTTGTAAACCTCTTTGACTGGTTAGATGTGCAAGTTTTAACAAAGTATTTTTTTTCCTCCTGTCAACCCTTCGCAGATCTTACGCCATGGCCTCTCAGAATATGGACCCCGCAGCAGCCTCGTCCACAGCAGCACTGAAGGGCAGCGAAACCAACGTCAGCGTGTCGAAAGGATCCGTCACTAAAAGGTTTGATTGCTGCTGATATTCCCTTCAAATTAGTGATTGGTCGTTCGCGAATGAGCCGGCTCTTGTAGGTGAACGACGGGAGCTGGCTCGCATATCTGAAGAGCCGACTCTTAACAAAACAAATAGCCTATAGAAATTAAATCATTATGTAATGAAATAATGGATGCATTTTATTTTATTTAAAATAATCGACTAATTCAAAGAACCAAAAAAATGATATTTCGACTGTCTGATCAGCCTCACATTCTGTTCCTGTCAATCATACACGGTGTCAACCAATTATACGGCATGAGGGAGGGGCCGAGCCATCACACACACGCGCACACACACACACACACCACACACACAGTGTCTAACTCAGAGGAGAGGAAAAACACAACAGCTTTTGAAAACAAAACAAAAGCAGGAAAATGAGTCGGAAGCACAGCCGCATTTGGAATCATTTTAATGATCATCAGCCCCTCGAAAGTAAGGCAGCTTGCATTTCTGAATTCAAATCTCTCATAAAATAAAAATATGATCAGCATTTTGTGTGTGTGTTCATGCTGGTTATACAAAACATAACTAGTGAGTTAGTTCATGCTGACTATATAACATGCCAAAAAGAGGGACCAGTTTAATCCTTTCAGTTATTTATTTTTCTTTAATATGGGTTCTATTATGATGTTCAGATTCAGATTGTATTTGTTTTGTAGTGTTGTTGTTGTTGTTTTCTATACATTCAAAAGTTGTAATTTAAATGCAAATGTTTAGTAGTATTCTTTTTTTCATAAATCAATGCACTTTTAAAGAAATTGGGAGTATGATTTCATTTACTAATTTAATTAGAATTGTTTTCACACCTATCATAGACAAAACATTATTGTTTTTTAAAGAGCCGTTTGTGAGCCAAAAGAGCCGGCTCTTTTCAGTGAGCTGAGTCAAACGAGCCGGCTCACGAAAAAGAGCCGAAATGCCCATCACTACTTCAAATGTACTGAACGCTTCTATGTGTTACACACTGGCCGTTCTCGGAAATGCATCTATGATTCCTTTCGGGATTTATTTCCTAACTTGAAGTAAATTATAAAGGAAGCAAATAATTATGCTTCTGTAACCACTACAGTTTATTCTTTTAGTTTCGGTTGAGAAAAGTGTATTAATTCAAACAGTATTTGTATTGAAATACTGTGTATTGCACTGGAATTAAACCGTGTCAATGAAGAGTTCTGCTCATCTGTCAGAACTGTTTATTGAACTTGTAATAAAGGCAGAATCACAAGAAAGTTAATACTGAGTAACACATGATTCTGATAAAATTGTAGTCCCCCAATTATACTGTTAAGTTAAATTGTTCCAAAAGTATTCAGTGCATCAAACTTGACAAGTAGTCAAACAATACACGGATTCTCTTTCTATGTTAAAGAAATAACTCTGCGGTTTAAAATCCTTTAAATGTGTTGTGATTTCCAACAGGAACGTTTACATTATTGGTGTTCAGAAGTAGTATAGTTTGAATGGAAATCCATTAGGGCTTTTTGTACGCTATTGAAATGACAAAGACTGGCATTTAAAATCTTATAATTTTAGTGCTTTTTTTTTTTATAATTACTCCTGTTAATTGTCAATGTTTCCTCTTCCTGCGTAGGCTACAGCAAGAGCTGATGACGCTAATGGTGAGTACCTTTTGTACAGCTGGTATTTGGTTTGGCCTTTGTAACTGTAGTTTAACTCGGTGCTTTGTTAAATGCAGATGTCAGGAGACAAGGGCATTTCAGCATTTCCAGAGTCTGACAATCTCTTCAAATGGATTGGCACAATAGATGGAGCTCAAGGAACGGTAAGAACAACAGTTTTCTTCCCCGCGAAATGGTTTTCTTGCATGCAACATACTAATCTAGATAGGATTTATTCCTTAAACCATCTATTTATTTGTCCCTGCTCAGGTTTATGAAGGTTTGAGGTACAAACTTTCCCTGGAGTTTCCTAGCGGGTACCCCTACAATGCCCCTCGGGTGAAATTCGTCACCACTTGTTTCCACCCAAATGTTGATGAGAATGGCTTCATCTGCCTAGACATTTTAAAGGACAAGTGGTCTGCACTATATGATGTCCGCTCCATTCTATTGTCCATTCAGAGTTTATTAGGAGGTAGGTTATGCTTTTGATAGGAGTAGTGCAGAGCAAAACTCAGAGACTTGTATTCCACACTTTTGATTTATGAGTTGGAATCTGGCCACAACCTTCAGGATGTTTAATTGAAATTAAACCATAACATGAAACAAACTTTGGACATTATGATTATGCCTTGATAAATAGAATAGTTATTCAGATTAATTCATGTAAGGTCAAATACTTTCCCCTGTAATATAAAGCAGCAGGTTTGTTCTGATTTAAGTAATTCACTAGCTTTCTTGTCTGGATCATTGTACTCATGAATGTTTGCTTTTAGAACCCAACAATGATAGTCCAATGAACTCTGCAGCTGCTGAACTATGGGATGACCAGGAAGGTAACCGATCATGCCAGAGTCAAGCAGTTGTTTAAAACTGCAGTATTTTTTGAGAATTGTTTCTAGTTCAGCGTTTTGGTAAATTATGCGTCTAATGCTTTTTTTTAAAATCCTTTTTGTTGCAGCATTCAAAGCCCATTTGCACGCAACCTACAAGAACTGACCATGAACATTAACATCTGCCTCTTGTTTTATCTGTGTCTGTTTTCTTGTTCGTAATGTACATTTCCTGTATTGGGTTTCTGTGTATATTTTTCCATGTTGTCCTAAATAAAATGCTGATTGAATTGAGTTTGTGTCGCTAAATATTGGAGTAAAGGGAGGGAAAATAAGACCAGAAAGAAATATATATATATATATATATATATACATAATTTTTTTTTTTTCACTTTTGAAATGGTATATGAACAATCAATCTCTGCACACCCGATGACAATTGATGGATGCGTAGGAGACAAAAGACCAAAAAGATCAAAACCATAGGATAAAGAAAACTAATCTTGCACAGTGTTCGGGATTTGTTTTCTTTCTCTTTTTGATATATAGAATATAAAAGCTTTGTAGTGCACAACTGATCAGCCAAGAAAATAGTTTGAAAAATGTGTTTTAAGGTTTTCAGAGTATTATGGTCAACAATTGTAACCAATGTTATTGGACAGAAAAGTTATTGTAGAGTGTCTCAATTTCAAAACTTGTCTTTAACCTAGTTTCAGAACCTAGCTAAGCAGACATAGTAGACGGCCTACTTTGCAGTTGCGGTGATTTCAACAACCTAATGTATTATTTTGAGACACCACCTCCACTTCCATGATGTCTTCCAAGCTTTCATCCTCTTCTTGCCTACCTTCTTGGGTCGAAATGCCTTCTACCCAGGCTTTTTGTGTGGGTTCAATAGACCACAGTGGAATGTTAACTCTTTGAAACATTTCTTTAAGCTGAACATCAATCTCCATTATGTGCTTCTTCAGGTCTGGGCTTGCAGTCTCCTCTACTGATAACCATGGTGTTTGCACTATGGCTGTCCGAACTGCCATTTCCGAAGTTCCATCCTCATAACCTGCGTTGATGAGGGCTTGTCGATCTTTGCACTGGATCAGAGGAAATAACTCTCGCAAGACTTTGACCTTCTGTAGGTCCCGCTGGAAGTTTTACAAACTGGACAAGAAGATCAACCAAAGTCGTTCAGCCTGTTCTTTGTCCTCTTGTCCTTGCTCATTTTCTGTCAGCAGACTTAGCAGCCTCCGGTGAAGCCCTGAAATATGAGTCGATCAAGTCAACTCTCAACAGTTTGAATGTGGCGTAATTGAATATGGCCAGCCACTAGTTTTTTGCAGTGCAGAAAAATACTAAAAGGGCAATGTAAAATTTCTGCACCACTAGCGTTGGCAAACTGTTTCTTGCTTGTCTTCTGTTTGTTCTTGTCCAGTCTTACCTGAGCATATGAGCTGCTGTCCTGGTTTCTTCCAGCTCCTCTCTAAGGAAGCTCCTATCCATGTTGCTCCCCAAGGAGTTGGCCATTTGCTGGAAGCAGGCTGTCACTTTGCTCAGGGTGGCCTGTGCCCGCTCGCATTCATTCACCTGCCTCTTTCTGGTTTGGATTTGCACCACCGACTGCCGCTAGTGATTCATTAACACTGGTGAACGACCTAAACTTTGCACAATATTTAAGAGTTATTGTTGGTCTCAATATCAGAATTGGTCTGGCCTATTCTGAACTAAAATATTTGAAATTATATATGGCGTAGATTTGGTCTTAACTAGATGATGGGAAAATGTTTAATCTTGTAGTTTTTTTTCTCGATCTAATCCCAATTAAATTAATAAACCATAACCATTTATTTTGTTTAAACACAAGTTAATTGCCACCTAAGAACGGTTGTACCACTTTGAAGCACATTTTGCCTTATATCTAATATAATTTTAATGTGATAATGTTAAATTTAGAGGCTACACCCATTTGTATGCCTACAATTTTCTAAAAGAAAAAAAGTCACTTACTGGTAACTGAGTCTCAAAGAAATCCGTCTGATTTCATAGCCTTTAGAAACTTGCGAGTTGTTTTGACAGGCCTGTTTTTAAGTGATACATCCGTTGGAGACACTTCTGCCAACCTCCTTGTATTTGAATGCTCAGCTATGTTCTTTTTTCCAAAGCTTTTATAGAGGCCGGTCTTATGGGACACTTGTTAAAATTAGGCCCAAACCTTGCAGTCCATGCTCCCAGAATACCTTGCGCTGGAGATCATTATGTCAAAGTTCTTTTTTTCTCAGAAACACATGCAGTGTTCGGAGGACAATGTTTTCGATCAAGAGATCCATGCATAAGGAATTTCTATGTGCGGTTGTCTGTATATATGTTTGCTTGTGGGAGTGTGTGTGTTTAATAATGTGTGTGCTGTGCAAAGTAGGTTTATGTGAAGTTAATTGTCCACAGGGAGAGTGGTACGGTATTGTGGAGGAACAGACGGAGATCTTTTATTGACTCCCTTGTGGTTATTTGGGCTTGTTTGAAAGCTGTGCGTCGCTTGATGCATCATGTATGCACCCATGGGTCAAATCTCCTGAGCAACACCAGTAATATTAGCTCATTCAGTTAACATAACAGCAAAGCTGTAATAGGCACTAACATAATTCAGTCATTATTATAATCAACTTCACACACTTAAAATTGTGATGTTGGAGAGTATTCCTTTTTATATTAAGATTAATTAATTAATTACTAAATTCATTACATTTTAGGATGCCAATTGTAAAGAATCCAATGTATCCTTTTGTTGTCCTTTTTCAGAACTATCCACCTTTTTCCTTACAAGGAAAATTTTCCAAATAATTTTAAATCATAAGTCTGTGCTACAAATAATTCTTATCCATTATTTTGACTGAATGGACTGTAATATATATATATATATATGTGTATGAATAATTCCCTGGAATGCACTAAGAATCTTTAATTTTGCTTCCCAATCCTCATGTCTCTTTCCAGGTTTGTTTTCACACATATGCTGTTAAGTGTAATTGTTAAGAAATATAGACACATTTTACTATAATGATATTTAACACATCTGTAACATTGCTGCGGATAGGAGGATCTTAAGGAGTTATTCATGGAATGTTAAATGTATTTTGCTTTTACACTTACATTTTTTATTTAATACATTTCATTTTTAAACTTTTAATGATCAATGGTTGAAGGCTGGGTAAAATAATGTCACCTCATTGTCCAGTTTTTTAAAATTCTTTTTGCGTTCATAGAGCAAACGTTTTGCTGATTGTTTTGTGTAAATGGAAGTTACTCCCATTATTTGCGCAAAACATCATGGGACGTAGGACAAAGGTGGATACTCAAACAGTGATCAAGTATGGTAAGTGTACTTCACAGTATAATCTGGAGTTCTATTAGATATGGAAGAATCTTTATTGAATATCTAATGGGTGGCTTTACAGTATTTGTTCATTCTCATAGCAATGACAAACACAAATTCACTTATTTTACATATACATTACAGCTTGGCCATTGACATGCCTTACAAAGGCAACTAGGAACTTCAATGAGAACATTGAGACAATGATTGAAATTATACCACAGATATGCAGAAGATGACACAAAACAAACAAACAAATTCATCTAGTATTGTTGAACACATCCTGTGGTTTCCATATTACAGTGTGGAAGGACTTCATTGTCTGTTGCGTGTTATTTATATCACAGTTGTTGAAGACCCATTGGGTGAGCTAGACATTATACAAAACCACAGCGATCTGATGCAGTCCAAAATCAATACATCCAGCTTTAACTGCTAAAGTCAAGTACAGTTGACCCTGCATACAATGTGATGTGAGTTACAAGGAGTTCACTGGTAGATGCTGGTATAATCTGGTGTGACGGAAAAAATGCGGTGTCTGGTATTAGTAGATATGCATCAGTGATTTGGCTTTTGTTCTTTTACAGGTTTTGCTAGTTCAAAGATCAGCCCAAGGACTGACGTAGGTTGTTATGTGGCGATAGCCTCCATGATCTCATGGCACAGACATTGGCAGAAGCCATAGAACACGCAAAGGACCAAGGTGGAGGGCACCAGGCTGACCAAGATCACTCCCATCGTGAGCTGCTGGATCATCAGCAAGTAGATCCCCAGTGGGAGTGAGCTAAAGTAGACCAAGCAGAGGAAACCCATTAGAAAGCGAGGAACCGAATGAGACGTCCAAGCCCGACACTTCTGCATGGGCAGGTGGCAAGGCAAGGAGTCCAAACTGGCCGTCCTATACAAGCGCACCATGTTCAACATGCTCATAGAGTCAGAGGACTGTGACTCTCCAGGGATTTCCATGATTGTGATGACCAGGCAGTCGGACGAGCTGTGGGCCTGCTCGCTTCCACTTAGGCTATTGGGTGTCAAAAGGACCTCACCACTGGGTGTGGTGCCGCTCTTACGAGCCCGGTCCTGGTAAGTCAGAATAGCCAAAATGTTGCTGTCATCTTGAAGCAACCAGATCTCCTCGTCAGGGACGTGAGTCTCATGGCGACAGAAGGGGCAGCTGATGATGCTCGGTGATGAGTCCAGCTCCACCATCTTCTTTAGACATTTGGCACAGACCCGGTGCAAGCAGCTCAACACCTTGGGCTTGCGGGCTCGTGTGTCAAAACGATTGTAGCAGATCTTGCACTCCAGTTCCTCCACCGTATAAATCACCGGTGCCTGGGAGCTCTCAGTGTCTGAGTCCGACTTCTGGCTCATCCTGAGAGATGAAGCTTGGCCACAGCTGAGAGGAGTGAAATAGTCAGGAAGCAGGTGCAAATGTTCAAATTAAGCAAATTTTAGTATGCTATAGGAGCAGCACCTGAGCCCTTGTTTTTCTGCCTTGTGTTTTTCACCAAAAAGGATTGTTTAAATTCATCATTTCAAGAGCTTGCTGCATATACTGCTGATTAGAAGTCCACAAAAGCAAATGTAAGTTTTGAAGGAAAGCTTATTAACATTATACATATGTCGATGATGAGACAACCTGATGTATATATGACAAGCAGATTATACTAAAACACAATTGAGAAATTCATTGCATGCTAAATGACGATCTCCATTCACTGTCCGCACTCAATTAAAGAACTTATTTGGGTTTTTTCAGCATGGTTTAGAGAAAGACAAAACCAAAGAAGCAATAAAGTTAGTTGACATCAGAGAGGTCTAAAAATATTCCATAGCAAGCATCTGCCAGTTCCTTTGAAATCAGTCTGGACACAGAGTGTGTTTTTGCCTTGTTTTCCATAGCTGATTCTAGAATGAGGAGGAAGAATTCTTTAATTCAGATAAAGTCAGCAGAATCATCCTGAATACTGCCAGATATTTTCTTCCAGTAATGGCTACACTTGATTATGATCTTCAACTCTGAATGCTCACATTGTCCCTCCAAGCACTTTTTTCATTCTGCAAAAAAATGAGAGAAGACACAGACGTGTTATTTAGATAAGAATATAATTGTTTGCAAAATGCGAAATGTTAACACATTTTTCAGTAGATCTGAAGAATGCAAAAGGGAATAGCTTGATTTCTGTTCTTACCTTGTGTGAGTAAAACCGTTCTAGTGTCATTGAGCCAGCAGCGCTAAAAACCCTTTGCATTCATCAAGCCCTTCCTATCAGGTGTATAGATGTCAACAGAGGGGTGGGCGTGTGTGAAGAAAGCATGCATATAGTTGTTCCTCCCAATATTAAGGCTAGTGGATAATTGTTGGCAAACATTACAGAGAGGCAAACAAGTGATGCAAGTGTATGTTAACATGCAAATTTTAATTTCCCACTACGAACCTTACAAAGTTTTTCCTCCTCTCTCTTTCCATGTCTCAATGCACAGGTTGTTCGAATTTGAAGCCAGTCTATAAATAGCATGCGTGCAGTGCTAGAAGATACAGCCCCCCCACCAACCTTGATGACTGTGATAAGGACTGTCACGCACTCACACACACCCGTGTCCAACAGTCAAGGATGCAGTTATGCACTGAAATGATGACTTTGACATTGTATGGCAGCTTGTCTCTAAGGGTTCCTCAGCTCGGTCATGTAAATGGCAGCAGAGTCTGTTGAATAAAAGCCAGTTGGTCAAACCTGACATCCAAGATGAAGCAAAAGGAGTGAAGGTTAAAAGAACGCAACCGTCATACAGAATTTATTTGCCATTAAAACGGCAGCGAGTCAATACATGCTTAGGGCACATCTACATTTAGCTGAGTAATCAGTACAGTTGCAGTGGAATATATTAAATGCATTATACTTGGCTGCAGACATGGTTGCAGTTTTCAGTGGCTTGTAAATAAAGGTCTATTTTTAAATGCAATTTGTGTGTTGCTGAAATTCATGGGCTGGATCTGAATTTATCATCATGTTGGCTATAGAACATTGTCAAGAAAACTGAAGAGGTGTAGTCTAGAAATGCAAACATATGCAAGTGCCTAAATTAGTTAATACTTCGATTTATGGGCCATGTCTTATGCACCATATTTTACGAAACCTGTCAGAAACATGAAGAAAAAGTAATTCGTTTTAAAATAATTTTTAGGACCATTTTCTTTATTTTTATATGTGAGGGGAAGACCTTAAAGCAATTAATTACATTACATTACATTAAATAAAACAACCATTAAGAATAATGGGAATTAAAACTAAAAGAAATTTAAAAATTCTCATTAACTCATTTAAGTCATGAGAAATATGGAGGAAAAAAATGCTTAATTTTCATGAAAATCTCAATGCAAAAAATTATTGTTTGTCTTAAATTAAGTTCAATTGTCTTTATACAACATTTTTATTTTATCTTTTTTTTTTTTTAGGTAAAGTGAACGTTTATTGAGATACTCTCGAAAACTCTCAATACTGAGCTCTGTAATGAAAAATCAATTTCTATTTACTTAGCTCATTGTCCGTTCAGGATATCTAAAGTGTCCTGTTTCTAAAATAACTGAATTTGAAAAGTGAAGTGTCAGTTGGTGTTTGTCATCTTCTTGCTCGGGTGACCTGTAGTGCCAGTAACCACAGGAGATAATTGCGTCTGTGTGTAGGCTATGTGTTTGTGTGAGAAGCGGAAATAAAGATGCAAGGGGCGTTCACAGGAAAACACCATCTGTGTCCTGGTCCTGTGGGTTACATAAATAATACCAGTTCACCTGCCTGCTCCAATGTTTACGTCAGCCTTTTGAGGAGCATGCAGGCCTTCTGAAATGCTTCTTATTTTCACTGTTAGTTTGAACACATAAACCTTTATTTTTAGCTCATTACATTAAATACACTCTAAGATTTATAATAACTCCATGTTAAGTTTAAATGGGTTAAAAAAAAGAAATACTTATAATGATTCTCTGAATTTAGACCCTAGATGCATATGTTAATCATCACTGTTCAGTCTTTTATGTCAATCTGGTGGTTACAGGCTAACAACTTATGTTTACAAACCAACAGATGACTGATTTCAGTTAGATATGCCGATAATGCCTGTTTTAAAAACAAATAATCAGAAATAACTAGGCCTATCTGTTTCCTTTAAGATGCATTCAAATAAAAGTGCAATAACCTTTAGATAACGGACCACCCTCATGCCCCCCAGAGTTCTCCAGGGATGTTCCTTGCATTGTTATGATGTGGTGTGTGTTCAAGTGATTTTAGTTGGAATAAAGCAGATGTTTCTTTTTTTTTTCAGTTCCTAGACGGGATGTTTTTTTTGCACTAGTGCCACAAAATGCAGATTAGATGTGTAATTAATGCTTGAGAATTACAGGAGTGTATCAGGACTGAAACTAAATTCTGCAAGAAGGTACAGAAGGCTCTGTAATGTGAGGTATTTCCAAGAATAACTCATATTCAGTTAGTTAGAAATTGGCTTTTATCCATCAGGAACCCTTCTGAAATGCCACCCGGCTTTTGACAGGGAGGTGGAAGCTAAAGGTCAAGTTCATCCTCAAGAGCATCTCTTCATATATCACTAGTAACAATTCTTACTATTTGTTGTTAGTTGCTATTGTTTCAGTAAATAGCTATAAATTGCTGGTAACTACTGGCAAGATTCTAGAAAAGCTACATTACCTACAACAATAATGGCAGTAGTTATCTGGCCGTGTGGCCTGGTGATGTCAGCCAAAATGTTATTTAATATTACTGACAACAAAGCATTTTTTATAATGTGAACTTTAAAATAAGATCTGGGATGTGTATTAAGAAAGTAGTATTGGCAACTAGTTTAACATCTTGAAAGGAATGTGTTGTATTATCAGTAAACGATGCACCTATTGATTTCTGTGCAAAACTAATGAGACCGAATGCACCACACGTAAATAAATCTCCTGTCATTTCAATTTGACCAGTAATTTAATTTCTGCCAGAACTGACAGTAACTCATCGCACCCAGCGAAGCCATCCGGACATCAGCACTAAATGTACCTTTGTCTTGACAACTGAACGGAAGGATATCAGGCTCTCCAGCAAAACAAGGAAAGTAATGAAGATAAACTGCTAGAGAAGCATTACAGATACATTTTCAGACCAGCTCAATGGGTTAAAAAAGCTTTTAAAAACAATAACACAGTTGCTGTTAATCTACAATCTACAAATCTATCTATTTTATTATAGATACAAATAACTAGTGAGGTCTCTTTTAAAACCAGTTTCATTTTGGAGCAGAGCCTTATTTTCTGTCACTTCTGGCCATGCAGTAAAAAAAGGGGAAAAAAAGTGCTTGTTTTTTTGTAGTTGTTGTTTCTGATTTAGTGTGACAGCTCAGTGAGGATTTCACATGCAAGTTAGCCATTCTATTCATTGAAGCACAGGTATGAAGCAGACCATCCTCACAGGATGAAAACCAGTGGCCTAGTTTACAGTGACCCTGTCTGATTCCTGGAAGAAGGGGTTACAGCTATTTGTGGACCCAGATTTGGAAGAGAGAATTTCTGTAATGTCACTAAAAGTCCTAAATTATCAACCCATCCTCAAGTGACTGCTGGGTTTTGGCAAGACATGCCATTTTGCAATCAGGAACATTGCCAAGGCTGAACACTGTCGCCATAAATAAGTATAATTGGGGTTGAGGTGCAAAGCACTTCTTAGAGTCTGTCCATCTTTAGAAGACTCTTGCATGTTTTTTCATGAGAGCTACAATTGGATCCTTTTGTGCAACTATAATGCTTTTAAACATACATTAATCGTTTTAATAATATGATTGTGTCTTGCATCTAGCACCGACTCTTTAAAGTGACAGACTATTAATGATGGCATTCAAGAGGCTTTTTAGTGAGGTAATTACAATTCATCCTCCACATAAGACTTTATATAACATGCTAAGACTCTCACTCTTAGTTCTCTCAAGGACTGTATTCACAGTTCATTAGTGAGGAGTCTGATACTGTTAGATATATTGTACTCAATACAATAACTCTTCAAATCATTCAAGCAGCTCTTGACGACTGATTTGTGCATCTACTGTAATAAAAGAGATAGGCTTATATTTATTTTATTCATTAACCATTTTTAAGGTGCAGACTCATTCACAGAAAAAGTTTGACTAATATTCACATCCATCAGTTGAGAGTTAAGAGAGATGCAATGGTTTTGTCATGGAGCCAGTTGGCAAACGATAAATGACAGGAAGAACTATGCAAATTAATTAGCCTACCTTTAATTAGCTGTTTATAAAACCATTTTAGATACTGTTCATATTAGGCTACTAATCAAACTAATACAACTTCAACAACAGTCTCACAGCAACAGCAATCACTATGCGTCATTTAGCAACAAAAATATTCACTAGCTGTTATTTTTTATGTCGATCGCTAATTAGATCCAACAGGTATTATTTTTTTTTATGAATTATTTTTTTATTAAAGAATGTTGTTAAGAAAATGTTGTGATATTATAAAACGATTCTAGTTTTTGCATTAAACAAACACAAGTTGTGGCCAATAACTATATCTGTCGCGGCGAGCATTATGATTGACGATTTTACGTCGCGTCGTCGCTTTTCTAGCTCATAAGCCGTTTTAGTATTTAAATGACAGTTTGGATAAATATGATTAATTATTAAAAATAATTTGCATCACATGTTTGCCTTTAGAAAAGTCGCGGATATATATCCATCGAATGCGTTACGGCGAATTGTTGTTTATATATTGAAAATGCGTATAAACATTTGAAGTAAATTAATAATTTATTTTTAAGACTTAGAGGTTTATAACACAAGCTGTAAACGTCTATAATCCGCAGTTATCGCAATGACACTCACCCTCAGGTCTTGATTTCCAGCCCCTTCCATCTAATATCATAACAGTCGACTATAAGCGCCACATTTTCCGTTTCTCGTCGCTTTGTGGTGAGTCACAGTCAATCTCGAGGTCCCATCTGTCCGAGCACAACTGCTACATCCCCCTCATTGCGGTAATGCTCCAGCATAAGAAGCTGCACGGATTTCTCCTCAGTGGTTGCTGTGGCAACAGGAGCCAGCGCGAGCTCCGAACTAACGCGTTTGACTTCTCTTACCGGACGCACGTGAGCACCGAAGACGGTGATGATAGACAGGCTCCTTTCACGTTGACTCGGTTGTTTTTCAGGCACGCAAGAATAATTTTGACATTGATTTCCTCCACAGAAACACATAAACACATATAGCGCATATTAAATCTACCGTGCATATTAATTGATGAAGCTTGTTTTTTTTTCTTTTTCGTTTTATACAAGGTCATAACGCATAACAGTGTATTTTAAAAAATAAATGTGTTTTTTAATATTGTCTAGAATGCTTTTTTGTCAGTGGTGTTAGTTACACTGTAAACCCCTGACAGTAACACTGTGAAATAACATGATTAAATCAGTTAACATGGCGGATGACACAGCAAAAACAACTACATTAGATTTGATTTAACTTTATTGTCACTGCACATGTAAGGTAAAAGGCAACGAAATGCATAAGCGTCCAACCAGAAGTGCAATAAGCATATACAGTGTCTATAATATGTTACAAATGCACAATAAATATACAGATAAGGCTATGGACATAATTTACAGATTTTTAAATACTATCAGCATGATAGGTGTACGTGTACTATTAACAAGCTTATATTGGTAGGCTTACAGCACTGACTGACAACGACCCTCGAAGCATGCAGCTGTGAGATAAAAAGGAGAAAGATGGTGGCATGTAAGTGATGCAAGAAAATAATACTGGAAAAAAGTCATATTGTTAAGACCCGTACATGCTGTGGGTGCAAGGGGGTGCAACCTCAAATAAAACAGTAAATAAATTAATGCAAACTAAATATAAAGATCTAAAGTAAAAGGAAAACACAGTTAAAATGCATGCAATTTATTTATTTATTTACGAATTGCACAAATGCACATGACTAATAATTCTATATTATATAATAAGTTATTTTGCAATTGAAACAAAACTTTGGGGAGGTTAGAACATACTATTTAATTGGCGTTTATTTACTGAAATACTGATATATAGGTTTGAAAATGCTTTTTAATTGCACACTTCCTTCCTGCAGTGGGATGTGTTTTCGATGCAGTGTAGCCTGTTATAGCCTACTGCTGGAAATGTCATGTCAAGTGCTCATTTTGATTGAACAGACGCTTTCAAAGGTCAGTCCAGCAGATGGAGCCATTGTTGTTACTAAGAACCCTCATAAGGTGAGGATGGACAGGTGTAAACGACAGGAATCACTGTAAAAAAACAAAGAGACTCGCATCATTTGCACCTGTCATTTAAAAAATATCCGCGGCGCCTTTAAGAGTCTGAAAGATAAAATAATAGATTCCCATAACAGACTGTATTTGCAACTTAAACAGTAAGGGTTTTAAACGAGTAGCAGCACAATGAAAGCATAAACCTCATGTCAAAATATGTTTTGCTTAAATACTGAATTAGACACGCATTACAATATGTCTATGTTCTCTTAAGATTTAACGTCTTTCTGTTTTTGTTTGTTAGTTCTTATTCGCTGGTTCTGCAGCACTGAGAACCATTTTCTGTTACTTTGTCACAAAACAATCGTATACATGTTTGTTGTAGGCCTATTCTTAGTTTCACACGCAGAGGTTTGAGTTTTTTTTTTTTTTTTCAAACAGGAAGCTGCGCAGCATCTCTCGCGCTCTCACACGCAATCGAATCATTAGTAGCGCGCGAGGGACTGACACTTCGTTCTTTCTTTTTGTCTTTTTAAATCAGTTTTACTGAGGGAACATTGGCTTGAAAACTTGTCCAATGAGTAATTTTTACGAAAACATCGACGGTCAAGAAGAACTGGACTTTCCATTACTTTTCCTGTACAACCAACCCGACTTACCTCCAGATGACCAAGGTTAGTGTGTGCCACTAATTATTACTAATCATTTGAGAACTTTTGACATGCTTTCCTCCAATAACAAGTGTTTTTTTTCTGTCCTCTATAACTGACCATGTTTTTAATTGCATACAAAACAAATAACTGTCAAAGTATTAATCGTGTTCCTTACAAAGAGAGAAGTATGATACAATAATGATACTTTATGGTACCGCATTATAACTATGTACTATGGTATGCTACTCCAGTATAATTCAAATAATTTAATTCTATTACTATTTTATTTTATTTGTATTGTTCTATTTTGCTTTGGAGAGTTGGAGTAGATATAGGTTGCTACACATTGTGTGAACCCAAATATGTAGCCTACTTATTTACAGGAAACATTCAGATTTATATATATATATATATATATATATATACAGTACAGACCAAAAGTTTGGAAACATTACTATTTTTAATGTTTTTGAAAGAAGTTTCTTCTGCTCATCAAGCCTGCATTTATTTGATCAAAAATACAGAAAAAACAGTAATATTGTGAAATATTATTACAACTTAAAATAATAGTTTTCTATTTGAATATACGTTTAAAAAATAATTTATTCCTGTGATGCAAAGCTGAATTTTCAGCATCATTACTCCAGCCTTCAGTGTCACATGTAACATCCAGTCGATCACATGATCATTTAGAAATCATTCTAATATTCTGATTTATTATGAGTGTTGGAAACAGTTCTGCTGTCTAATATATTTGATCAATAAAAGGTTAAAAAGAACTGCATTTATTCAAAATTAAAAAAAAAATTCTAATAATATATATTCTAATAATATATTTTCTTTACTATCACTTTTTATCAATTTAACACATCCTTGCTGAATAAAAGTATTGATTTTATTTAAAAAGAAGAAAGAAAAAAAATTACTGACCCCAAATTACTGACCAGTAGTGTATATTATTATTACAAAATATTTATATTTTAAAAACATAGCTTCTTTTTTTTTACTTTTTATTCATCAAAGTCTCCTAAAAAAGTATCACATGTTCTGAAAAAATATTAAGCAGCAGAACTGTTTCCAACTTTGATAATGAATCATCATATTAGAATGATTTCTAAAGGATCATGTGATAATGATCCTAAAAATTCAGCTTTGCATCACAGAAATAAATGATAATTTAAAGTATAATACATTTAAAACCAATTATTTTAAATTGTAATGATATATCACAATATTACATTTTTTTCTGTATTTTTGATCAAATAAATGCAGGCTTGATGAGCAGAAGAAACTTCTTTCAAAAACATTAAAAATAGTAATGTTTCCAAACATTTGGTCTGTACTGTATATATACATACATACATCCAATTTGATTAATATGTGACCCTGGACCACAAAAACAGTCTAATTGAGTTATACATCATCTGAAAGCTGAATAAATAAGCTTTCGTTTTATTAGGATCAGACAATATTTCGCTGAGATAAAACTATTCGAAAATCTGGAATCTGGAATCTGAGGGTGCAAAAAAATCTAAATACAGAGAAAATCACCTTTGAAGCTGTCAAAATGAATTCTTAGCAATGCATATTACTAATAAAAAATTAAGTATTGATATATTTACGGTAGGAAATTTACAACATGGAACATGATCTTTACTTAATATCCTAATGATTTTTGGCATACAAGAAAAATCGATATTTTTGACCCATACAATGTTTTTTTTTGGCTATTGCTACAAATATACCCCAGAGACTTAAGACTGCTTTTGTGCTCCAGGGTCACATATAGTAATATACACAGCTAAAAGGTTGTGAGATGGTTGTTAATGTGTTTTCCCATTTGTTATTAGTTGATGACGCTGGCATCCCCTCCAGTCATGGTACCAATCAAACTTCCCCAATCGTTTATCAAGACCCGTCTGTGTACGATGAGGAGTCTGCGTGCCAGCTTCCCCACCATCTCCCTACCGATGACCTTCTCACGTATGGGCAATCTGATTATAGACACCCCTCCATGCCTGCCAGCCATCCTGGAGCGCCCCAAGCCAATGGCCCGAGAATTGAGATCACCTGTCCTGACCTGTACCAGCATGACCACGTCCACACCAACCCTGTGTACATCACTCGGCCCATGCTAGACATCCCTTACAGGGAGAGCCAGTGCCTCAGTCCGGCTAGCAGCACCTCGTCTACTAGCTGGCATTCAGATGGCTATTCTCCTGGAACATACTCCCCGTGCATTTCTCCTGGTGTTGGTGAAGGAACGCTAGCCGGATTGACCGAAGCCGACCTATGCCCGATGATGCAGGCCATCCAAGCGTCTGGTTCTCCCAACACGTCCCCTCGCACCAGTATCACAGAAGACACCGTCCTGGACCGCCGTCCCACCTCTCCACGCTCTCGCTCGGCTTCTCCGCAGGGGAAGCGCACTTACGCCGAATACGAGACACAGAGATCTCAAAGCCCCCGTTTTGGCCGGGACGAGCCCACCAAGTTCTATCCTCCGGCAAACTTGGAGGATTCCATGAACAGCCTCAGCCACAGCTTGACCAAACCAATCCCTACTAAGATTGTCCGACCTAATCTAGAGTATGCTGTCTACCCGGAAAGCCACGTGGGCATGTTCCCACCCATGCCGGAAGTGAAAAAAGAATTCGCTGTGGAATCGTGCTATTTCATGCCTGCCAACTGGTCCAGTCAGGCTCTCGCAGGGGTTTGTAGGTATGATATAATCAATCCAGTGACAAAGCAACAGACTTACATTTGTTCGTTTAACAGCCATTATCCACCAAAAATAAAGGTCCTTTATTGGCATCAGTAGTTCAATGAAGAACATTTAATACACCTGTAAACATTCGATTGCAAAAAAGGTTTGTTTTAGTAGTAGTACGTTTCTTTAGATTATTTAGCTGCTTTTTATACTAAGAAATGTTTTTTTTTTTTTTATGGAACCTTTAGTTTCCTATCAAAGGAAGAAAGAAAGAGCAAGCTTTGTGCAGTACGAATGCCAGATTATCATTATGCATCACATTACAGTTTTTGCACATCTAGTTGTGGCCCCTATATATTTTTTGTTCCCAGAGGTGATCTGTGATGTTTATTGTGACTGACTAGTATCTCATGTCTCAGTATGCCAGTGGCTGCGTTGCCTGCTCTGGAATGGCCTCTTCCCAGCAGCACTGAGCATTATGAGCTTAGGATAGAGGTTCAACCCAGACAACACCACCGGGCCCACTACGAGACCGAGGGCAGCCGAGGGGCCGTCAAAGCATCTTCCGGAGGACATCCTGTCGTTCAGGTAAATCAAGGACAACTCTGCGTATTTAGAAGAAAAGTCAAAGTCGTGGGAGGACAGAAATGTTGGTTTTGTTTGGTTTTGTAAGCATGCGTGGGGAGCGAATATAACAATTCTCGAGAATCGCTGCATGTAAAAATGTGTGAGAAAGTTTGTGAGAGCGATTGAAAGTGTGTCGGCGAAACTGAGACGGCTGTCAGTGAAGAGCTTGATAACAGAAACAAGAGGAGAGAGAGAGAGAGAGAGAGAGAGAGAGAGAGAGAGAGAGATAATGCAATGATTGTTGTGACGTTATTTCCCTGTTAGTGCTGTGTCCACATTTAGGAAAATGAGGATCCATGTTTTTGTCATTGCTATCGCTGAGACAATATGTCATATCATCTATACTGACTTAACCTTTCTCTCAGCTATATGCATATCTCAGGCAGAGTATCAGCATCGTATCTGTTGGAAATGAAGATAAATGACTTCATACATTTACTAAAAATCACCAAAGACACTGAGCAAAAACAATTTGCATTGAGACACTCAGGCACTTTTTTAATGCAACCACAAGGGCTTTTTTTATTAACAGTTTATCTTCAAATGCTAGTTCATCCTTTGATTGTTGGCATACTGTGCAGATATAAACTGTGGTTTATGAACTGTCTCAGTTGCGAGGGTACACCGGGACCGAGCCGCTGGCTCTACAGGTCTTCATCGGCACGGCTGACGACAGGAACCTCAGACCTCATGCCTTCTACCAGGTCCACCGCATCACCGGCAAAACCGTCTCCACCAACAGTCAGGAACGAATGCTGAACGGAACCAAGATCCTAGAGCTGCCACTGGAACCCAAGGAGAACATGAGAGCTGTGTAAGAAGATAATGATAATGATATCACATAAAGACAACTGGGGCAAGTTGTCACGGGTGCTGAATAGTTTTGAGTCAAATATACAATTGCACAAATCCAACAGTGGTTTTAAATGCCTATTTCTACAATCTGTGAATTTTGTCTTCCAAACTATCTCTTTTTGGCAAAAACAGTAGCTTTTACATTTTTTATATATATACTGTATATATATATATATATATATATATATATATATATATATATATATATATATATCATAATTGTTTAAATGTAGATGAAGCCATTAAATAGCTTATAACATGCATTTATTATGGCAGGTTTTCTTTGAGGCAACTTACCTCATATAGTGTAAAAACATTACCTGCTATTGGATAGCAACATTCTTGGTCAGTAATGGTGAAAATACCTTCAGCAGCGGTTTTGTAGACTTTAGTGTACAGTATGTGCCTGAAACTGACATCCAATAATAAACCTGGAGAAATATTCTGTAAGAAAAGAATATCAAATAGCCCAAATTGTATCTTATTTAAATAGGTAGTCGATAATTTCCATTCTTAGAATATAAAAAGAAGCCCAGAATTTATTAATAAAAGGAACATTAAGTGATCAAACAAATACCCAGTTGTTTGCCTGATAATTGTTCGTTCACATTTTTAGAGTTGACTGTGCTGGTATCCTGAAACTGAGAAATGCCGACATTGAGCTGAGGAAAGGAGAGACAGATGTGGGACGGAAAAACACACGAGTGAGAATGGTCTTCCGTGTCCATGTTCCTCAACCCAGCGGCCAGTGGATCTCTCTCCAAGTGGTTTCACAGACTATTGAATGCTGTATGCATAACAACTTTTCACTATTTTAATGCATGTTTTTGCATTTATAAAATGTGGCCAACCCAATATAATTTATATAATTTTATATTATTATTGCCTTTTTTAATAAATGACATTTTGTAAATTTGTTTTAATATTATATATATATATATATATAATATTTATTTAAAAATCTGTGGCACCATACAGAATGTGCACGTGTTATTTGGCCAATTAGGCACAATCACGATGCTGATGATATCAGAATGGTCAAATATCATATTTTCAATATTAAATGCATGAATGTCGTGGGTTTTGTTACAGCTCAAAGGTCTGCTCATGAGCATCCAGTGGTAGATCATCATGACTTGGACCACTGTTTGGTTCTGGGTGGACCGCAGATGATCCTTAGGGGCCAGAACTTCACATCAGAGTCCAAAGTCATCTTCCTTGAGAAAACGCATGGTGAGTAAAACTCTGCAGCGAGAGGCTTGGTCACTCTTGTTTTGATCATAAGTGTAATGGTAAACCAATGTGTATTTCAGTGGCTAATGTGGGTGTCTAAAGAGCAAAGAGGTCGTCAGTGGCTCCAAAAATGGATTGCGTCAGATGATAAAATAAAATAAAAGACATTTGATTTTAGATTTTGTAATCTGATGCAATAACATTTTGACTATTCCAAAGTATCCAAATCCTTTTTGTAGTCACTCTGTATCTCTAATGCGATTCAATACTAGGCACTCAACCTTCAAAGTTAGGTCTACAGTTACAGTGAAAACGAATCGTTAAGGTGTGAATTCAGTAAGAGATGTTAATTTCACTATACATGGGTGAATAACTCTCAAAAAAGCTGACAATAGGTGAAAGTTGATCTTCAGCATGTTAACAGCTCCAACCATCGACATATAACTCTTTTAATATTTGACTTCTCAAGGCACTATCAGCCATCTGTGGAGAAAATTGACATATGATTTGTTTAAAGTTGTATTGATATGCTTTGCATATGATGACAAATGGTGGTCCAGACTGGAGCCATAAGGCTCTGGGTGGCATGGTAGACTGCAGTATGGTTTGGACAACCTTTGCAACAACACAAGAGTGAAAAAAAAGATAAGCCTTGCAAAGCTTGCATAAACACACACACACATCTACATTGCCGCCAGTTTGTCTGTCAGTGTTTAAAGACGTCAGAAACCTCAGAACCAACACCTACGCACTATACATAACGTCAAGACTCTGATTCTGTACCAAACACCTATATATATATATATATATATATATATATATATATATATATATATATATATATTGTTAGTTGATATGAAATACTTTTATAGAGTTGTCATGTCTAATTGGAATTTGAAATGCTAAACTCTAAATCTAAAACTACTCTTAATAATTTACTCATTTTATAATTATTATGCATGCATCTTTAATAATGTCTTTATTTAATAGTCTACATAAACGCAGTAAGATGAAGGTACAGTTTACTGATTTAAAACCAATGTTTGCTTTGCAGCACACAGCATATGTACATAAACATTCAAAAGCATATGGAAGTAGTTGCATGAAAATGAAATGGACAAAGTTCAAAATTAAATTCAACTGACAGATGCAAAACCAGTTAAGGAGAAATTGTAATTTAATTTAATCATTTTATGAATTTATTTGTGGAAGAACAGGAAAATGGTCCAAAACATCAATTATATTTTGAATAACAGCGTCCAGCAGAGGTCGAGTGAAAACTCAAGAGTCGAAGAACTTGAAGACAGTAGCATACATCAGCCATGACTCACACTGACATCCTAGAGACATCCTACACTTTCTGACGCAAAGCAGAGTTTTCGCTGCAGTTTCCATTTAAGTGTGCAGTGCGGTGCGAGAGGATGTGGTTTTGCTCTGCACAGATAACTTCTACAAGCACAGAGACTCTTTCCTTTCCTGTACTCAACGTGAGGGTTGCAGAGCAGCAGTTACAGCAGGAGAGTGGGAGTTTCATCCACTATGCATGAAACTTTCTCTTTGTTGCTTATGTAGAAGTCACAGACCAGATATTTGTTGTGACTTCCAACATTAAATAGTGAGAATGCACATGGGCATGTGTTTGTGAGCGGATGTAAATTAACTTCTTAGTTTAAAAAAGTACACTACCCTTCAAAAGATTGGGGTCAGTAGGATTTTTTCTGAATAGAAGTCTCTCACTAAGGCTGAATTTTGATCAAAAATAAAGCAATATTGTAAAATATTATTGCAATTTAAAATAACAGCTTTCTATTTGAATAAATTGTAAACTGTAATTGATTCCTGTGAATTTTAATCATCATTATTCCAGTGTCACATGATCTCCAGAAATCATTCTGAAATGCTGATAATAAGATGCTGTTATTCATAAAGAATATACGTTATCATCTTATGTTTGAAAAATTATTTATAGTTTTTTTTCACCATTTAAATGACTGTTTCATTGTTCTAGTTGATTTACAGTTATGGGAGGCTGAGGCGAAAGTTTACAGAGACAAATGCACATCTGTAAGTATTTCAGACTATTCGGAGAGCAAGGTAATACATAGCCTTGAATAAAGCTGTTAAATGTAAGTTGTGTTTCCGATCAGAACCTGCTGTTTTTGGAAATCCCTCCATATCGAGATCCCAACATCTACCACCCAGTCAAAGTCAAATTTCACGTTCTGAACGGGAAGAAGAGATGCAGCCAGCCTCAAAACTTCACCTACACACCCCTCTCAGGTGAAACCTCCAGTTTCTTTATGATCAAATACACCTGCGTTTTTCTTTTAAAATGCAACACCATAAATAGTTTTGAACCGTATTAATTTAATAATTTTGTTTGTTTGTTTTGTTTGTTATAGACCTACATATCTCTTTTTTATTCCAAAAAAACAATTGACAAATGACACCAAGATTTAGTTTACAAAATATTGCAAATGCATATTTTATTTCACTTCATGAACAAATACCTTTGTCTTTAAACTGATCCAGATGTTCTGATTCCAAATGTTTCTTCTCTAGTGCCACAGATTAAACCAGAGCCGGTTGAAGAATACCAATACGCACAGATAGGCTGCACAGGGCGTCCCATCATGGGCGTTTCTCCTCCCTCTTGTCATCTTGCAGACGGTTGCGTGATGCCGGGTGGCTCGTCATACCAGCGAGCTCACTGCATGTACCCTGCTGCCCCACAACACACACCCATGCGCTATTTCCCGGGTCACACGGTGACAGGAGTCTTCTCCAGCTCGCCAGCTCACGCAGCAGGTCACCCAACCTCTGTGTCTGCATTCATACCCAACACCTACCAGCACACCATAGCGGGAGACAGCTTCCAAACTGCTGCCTCTCTGTTTCCCACCCTGGATGTCTCAGAGATCTGCTCCGCCGCGGCCAATCAGAAGGCGTACGGCTCGAGGGCGTCCCCAACCACAGGGAGATCCCCTCCGGCCCGCAGCCATCAGCAGACATACCTGCCAGTGCAGCACCAGAGAAACATAAGTCCTGTGAGAGTCACCATCAAGCAGGAGAACCTGGATCAGGCCAATCTGGATGACGGTTTGTATGCTTACCATTCAGTATATATACTGTTGTGCTTAACAGTGCTGAGTAGTAACTGATTACATGCAATCTGGAGTAATAAGATTCCAAAAATTAGGTACACGTAATTACATTATATTACATTTTAAAATGTTACATTTTTATGGATTACATGTAGGGGTGGGCGATATGACCAAAATATCACAATATGAGTAACTATATATATATATTGATACCATGGACATGTAATAATTCTTTTCACTAGTGTCACAAAAAGCCTAAAAAAAAAACCTCAAGCTCACTGAAAACAAGTAAACAGTCAGCAATTAAAAAAGGAATAAGAAACTATTTATAAGAAATAGGACAAAAAAAACTACAGTAGAGCAAATAATTCAGAAATACTACGTACATCATATATTCTTCACTGTGTAAGTTAAATTTCTTCTGATCAAAGTTACAAAAGTTATTTAGTCAAGAGCAGTGAGGAATATTCTCTTTTGTTATTTGATTAATATGAATGACAGACAGCAGGAATATTAGACTGCTGTCACTTTAAGAGCCGCCCGGATCCAATATACTATTACTCCCTTGATTAACTTCTCAGCTGATTGTTTTCGCTTAACACCTAACTTACTGTGTTAACGAGGATATTTGCAAAGGTTTGCACATGCATAATGACATGAGTTCTCTTTTGCTGCTTATTGCGCTTCAACGGCTTAAAAATCACTTGTTTTAAAATGCAATGCTTAAAAATGTGTGCAAACGACAAGTTTTAACAATAAGTTGTAACCGCCGTAGAGATGATACTCCAAATTCTCTACCAGTTGACAAATTTCTACCAGTTAATCACATCTACAAGTATTCTGCCCAGCCTTAATTACAAGAAATATATGTCATATATAATTCATGTAAATAAATTTGTGATCCATGCTTCTCAATTTGGAAGAAAAAAGCACCTCTCAAGCAATAAGACCATATTTAAAAACAAATAATTGTACAAATTACTTAACACTATGTGAAACATGCTGTCAAACACTTCTTCATCATATCCAGTGACTTCACAAATTGTTGATCTTGCAGTTCTGGACAAAAAATATTTAAATATTTACATTTTTGACTTTATTTCAGCCGAACTCCTTTAAAAATAAAATATTTAGTTATCCCCGACAATAGATAAAGTTAGGTAAAAGTAATCAGAATACATTACCTAAAGTGAGTATCTTAGATTACGTTAATAACTACAATTTTCATCATGTAATCAGTAACGGAATAAAATTTTTAACCCAGCTCTGTTGCTTAATTAGAATAGTCGGTTTTCTGAAGTAAAAGTTCATTTTCTATATATGGAAATTAATTATGATAACTAATGATAACATAAACCATTAAATACAGACGTATAGTGAGCTACAAGGTTGTTAAACAATGGTATATGCTTATGTTGAAGCATCTGCCTGCACTATTTAAATATATTTGTTTTATAATGATCAAGTATAACAGTGTCTATCGGTGATCTACAACACACAAGCTTTGAACAGGTTTTAGTTTTAGGTGCTTTTTTTCCTTCTTTTAGTTGTAGATCTTCTTATCTATTGTTTTCATCCCAAACCAAACAACAACAAAAGTTTTTTGACATCAAGATTTTTTTTTTTTTAGTTTATAAATTTATACTAGTGTTTATGGGGAAAATGTATATTTTAAGACACTATAATTTAAAGAACCACATTTGATTTTTAGTTTGAATTTATTAGATATTTATCAGTTAATATGAAACTAAATTATAAGATGATTAGTTGTAGTTTCAGATGATTTGAGATGTGTTTAATGTATATGGGTCATTAATTATTGAGCTCTAACTGACCTAAAACACACACACAGGGACAAACAGGACACACCATCGATCCCCCAGGAAAGCATTCGGTCCCTAAATAAACAAAACGTATTCTTCATTCTCGTAAACCTGGTGCAGCTGATAATCGTGAGCCATATTTTAATAATATTACATGTGTTTTTATCTGCGGTGGCTGTGTGTGCATCACAAAGAATCCCACCCCCGCCTCAGCTTCTATTTCAGGCTGATTATACCTGTAAACGCTATCCCTAGTGTCCCCTAATCTAATTTTAGACTGAAAACTTTCCATTTTTAGCCCACTAACTTGTCTGAGTAGAACAACAGGAAGCACAACTAAAGCAAGCACGAGAGGGTCGCGTCAGACTCAGTGCTGCCATCTAGCGGTCAGTCAGTGTGCTGCAGCGAGTCACTGACCCTTGATGCACCATTCAATATCTTTAAAGTCTTGTTAATAAGTTTCATGGTAGAGCAGGTGAAAATAGTTCATCTGATCACTTAGTAAAGTAGCAGCACGTATAACCTTTCATGTCTGGAACAGAAGTTTAATACTTATAGTCTTTGATTTGATTATGTCATCAATGCTGAGCAAAAGAAACAGTAATGCACACTTCAGCAAACACAGTTTTGGCAGACGTTATGAAGGTAAAGTTAAGATTGTAAGACTAGTTAAAGAAAATGTACGGAAATAAACTGATGAAGGAAATACATTAGTATGTTCTCTAAATGTCTAGGGAACACAATGAGCTGTATTAGCAAAAAATGTGCAAGCTTACAACCAATAACTATACTTTCTTTTTCATTTTACAAGATTAAATAAAAATAAGGCTTGAATAACTTTGCTCCAAACCAACTTTACCTGTCTTATCACACTGCAGAAAACAACCTATTTTTGTTTTTCAACTGCAAATGTCTAAAGATTCTTAAATTAGGATGATTTTACTTGAGCAGCAAAATTAATTGTTGTTTTCTGTGAAGATGATCAAAATAAAGTGAGTTTATGGTTAAAACAAGGACAAATATCTGCCAACGGTCTCAAAAAATACACCTAATTCAAAAGGAAACTAGTTTTCATGCCTCATTGACAGATATTTGCTTCTTTTAACCATAAGCTCAACTATTTGGTTGGTTTTTCAGAAAACAAGGTTTCATATCTTCATTTTGCATCTGAAATAAATGTATCTTGATTTAAGAGCTTTAAATGTTTGTCTTGGAAAACAAAAATACTGCCAAACATATTTCTGCAACATTTAAACGACGGTGAATTTATGACTTTCTGTTCTGATTTAAAGACTTGAAGAAACTCTGTAAACACCACGAATGATTTGGTTTGTATTTTTCCTTGCAGTGAATGCTGTTATAAGAAAGGACCTCGTTCATAAAAATAATCTCTAATGTCAACTGTGGAAGAGAAATCATCATCCTCTCTCTAGATCCTGCATCATCACAGATCAAGACATCAAGAATTGATATATATATTTAAATTTCTGGTTTTTCATATCTATGATTTGTACACAAAAAAATTGACCAGTGAGATCATGTTATATGCAATATTAGTGTGATTTACTGTTGTTTATATATATAAATATATCATGCCTATTTTCTCAAATCATGTTTTTATGAAAATTTGACATTGTAAGACATATTTATCGGTGTGCAATTTAAATAAAATGTTTTAAAGTCTGTTTTTGTTTTAAGTAACAAGTTGGAACTTGAGTAGAAAAACAAAATTATGGTCAGATGATAATACTAATAAAAGTGGATGCTGATTAGTTAGTAGTAGTTAATATTAGATTGTCTAACAGCTAAGTCAATCATTTAAATTCTGATGTTTATATCAGAGTGCTTAATATTTTGTTCAAAAACTGTAGCTACCATTTCATAAATGAAAGCCAGTAAATTATTTTCTGACAAAGCATTTTCCTATGCAAAATTAAAATTGCAAATGAACTCATTCATACATTTTATATAAATTGTATGCAAAATATTTTGCATTATAAAGTACTCAAAATCACTTCTCACTGCTGTGTGCACTTGGATGGGTTAAATGCAGAGCACCAATTCCGAGTATGGGTTACCATACGTGGCACATTTCACGACACACTTATACATCTTAATACATTTATCAATTTTATCAAGTAGCAAGTACGTCGTTTATCAAGTAAGAGATTTTATAATATAATTTACTGACAAAAGTAAACTCTTCTAGTTGTAATTATACAGTGAGCACCATGTTGCCTGAAACGCTAAGATCAAGAATCAGAAAACCTCAAGAAAAGAAAAGCATATGGGAATACAACATTTAAGAAAATAATTTTTATATTTTATATTATATTTTATATTATTTATATATATATATTATATATTTTATATTATATTATATATTTTATCTTATATTTATTATTCTTATAAATATCTTGCATGCATTAGACTTGCATTCTATTAGTACTAAGTATTTTTTTTACCACAACAGAAAGAAACAAACAGAAAAATGGTCATCAGTTTATTCATATCAATGTACTTGTAATTAGCATAAAAAAACAAAAACAATGATTGTTTAAAAACAATGATACATACAAGACATGTCATACAAACACTGTTTTGAAAGACATGGTAAACCCCAAACTCAAACCAGATGATCTAACGACTGAACTGAGCAATGTCTGGTTTGATCCACGTCCTCTAATGCTGTGAGTGAATCCATCATTAGTGAGTCTGTCAGACACAGGCTCACACACTCTCTATCTCTTCTTCTTGCTCTCCTTTTTCAGTTTCTGCCGGATTTGTTGAACGGGTCCCTTGGGCTTTCGGCTCTGATCCGAGCTGCGAGCGTCAGCCGGCTCTGGCGTCTCCACCTTCAGTTACGAAACACAGCAGAATAAAATAATTTGAACTGAACAGAATAAATCTAGAACTAAAAGATTTAACATATTTCCCCAGCTGATTAATCTCAGTATTAAAAGTTTTCTGGAATGTTGTTTAAATACGCAAATGATGCATTACCTAATTAAATATGATATATAATTTGCATACATTTCCCATAGACTGTATAGACATTTCCAGAAGAGAAGTCTGAACATTGGATAAAGGCTGGAGAAAAAACCACAATGTTACATTATATAAGGTGAACGATATTATGAGCTGCTTAATTTCTTGCAATATTGTCGACATAATTGCAGACCCTATCTGAAGTGCTATGAAATTGTGTCCCAGGTGCACAAAACCAGTCTTAAGTCGCTGGGGGATATTTGTAGCAATAGACAACAATACATTGAATGGGTCAAAATAATCAATTTATTTCTTTGGCTAAAAATCTTAAGGATATTACGAAAAGATCATGTTCCATGAAGATATTTTGTAAATTTCCTAATGCAAATATATCAAAACGTAATTTTTATTAGTATTATGTATTGCTAAGAATTTAATTTGGAGAATTTTAAAGATGATTTTCTCAATATTTCGATTTTTTTTTTGCACCCTTAGATTCCAGATTTTCAAATAGCCAAATATTGTCCGATCCTAACAAACAATGCATCAATGGAATGCATTGCATCTATTTATTTAGATTTTTTTTATCGACCCTTATGACTGGTTTTGTGGTCCAGGGTCATATTGTATTCTTAGAAGAATTTTGGAGTACTAGAAAAATCCCTCATATGAATAATACTCATAATTGACGTGTATTGAGGATGTTTTCTCTCCACTAACGTTAGTCTGAAAGGAGACTTTTTGTGGAAACCAAATAGCCCAAAATCTTCAAAGTGACCAGAGCACAACAGTCAAGGTTTTGGCCTGTAGCTGCTTGCTTTAAAAGGCCTATGCTGCAATAACGTGTGCAATCACTATCATACCCTGACATAAAAACATCTGAAGAAACCCAAATTCCAGAATAGTAAGAATCGGTAATCTGCACCTGTTCGTGGCTCTTGGATGTGGGGAGGATTATTGCTAAAATACAGACGAGCTGAAAAATAGCCCCTAGAAATAATCCATAACGCAGGAGGCTCTCGAAGAGAGTGGGTTCAGGAACCTCCGGAGGAGAAAGATCCAGATCAGAGGACATGACTGAAGGAGAACAACACAACACACTCACAACAGTGTACTAAAAGCATGACATTACTGTAGTTAGCGTTTGATTAGAACAAATACCATCACATATATAAATCACACACAAACCCATTACCTGCACATATGAACCGTAGCCTTTTCTGGCTAGTGGAAAATTGATAATTACTATTTTAAAAAAAACAACAAAAGTCTCGTTGTCAGATTTAGGATAGGGGATGGACACATCCGGGTTACTGGGCATGCGCACATCAAACCTGCTGCACGGGAGGATAAATCTTATAAATTTAATAAACGACAGAATGGGCGGATACGGTTGGCTTAAATAATACCTCTTATATTATGATTATTAAGTGTTTTATTTACATTCAACATTTTTCCTTTTACTTTAAGATATACTATTTCAGCGCGCCGGTAAAGTAGATGGGCTTTGTCACGTGGTGTTACTTTTCTCACCACAGAGCAGAGCGGACCATTTACAGTGGATCAAAATTCACCGACGAAGTAACAGTTGATTTTCATCACAGAACAATACTTACTATACATTTCACTGTATATTATATAATTATACTACTTATTACTCATTATATATTTTAAGCAATTCAAACAGGTTTCAGGGATCTCCTCGTGAGAAATTAGCTATTCGAATAGCGTTGAAATCACTAAGGTATCAAAAGCTACAAAAACATATGAAAAATATATAGGCCTATGTTGTTTTGGTTACAATTTGTGACAGTGGATCACATAACCAGCCAAAAGTAGCACGGTATATCTGTAGCAAAGCCAACAATACATTCAAAATGATCGATTTTTCTTTTTCTTCCTTTGCCAAAAAATCTCATCACTAAAGATCATCGTCAAGATGGTTCCCTGGCGTATATATCTAAACTTAAATTTTGACTATTAATATGCATGGCTAAGAACTGCATTTGGACAACTTTAAAAGGCTATTTTCTCCATATTTAGATTTTTTTTTTGCACCCTCAGATTCCAGATTTTGACAGACTACTAGTCGTATCACACCCAAATATTGCTTTTTACTAAGAAACCAGACATCAATGGATCATATTTATTCAGCATTCAGATGACCCATACCAAAAAGTAGTATACTTCAAGTTAATTTTATTAAGTATACTTAAGTAAAGTTTAGTATATTTTTAAGTATACTTTATGTAGCAAGTATACATACATACATATATATATATAGACTTGACTTGACAAATATCAGTGTTCTAGTAGTATACTTGTAAGTGTTATGTTTCAATACTCCATGGGACTAAATTGGCCCACTTTCTAGTATATAAAAGCATACTTTTAAGTATACCTTAAGTATAACAGTAGCATACTTTGAGTATAGTTTACCTGTTTGTAGTTTGTACTGCAATTATACTGAAAGTGAACTTATATGTATACTGATAGTTTACTAATTAAATACTTTGTACACTTTGAAGTATACTGTCAGTAAACTACTAGTTTAGTAGTTTTATACTGCAGGTATACTCATTAGTTTTCTTTAATTGAACTTTACATCATACTTTAAGTATACTACTATCTCCCTATTTATGTTTTAATGTGTATATATTTTGTTATATGAATATCTGAACAAACAAAACATCCAAAGAAAGAACATGGTATCTGCTTGTTAACAAAAACATTTTATTCTAGCTTCATGCATTCTTTTTTTACTACTAATGTGGGTAAGTAACATTGAAAAAATAAATAAAGAAATAACATTTTGAACAAAAAGCTGAAAAAAAAAACCCTATGAATTGGTTTCAGAATGATAATCAAAACGTAGATGGAGTCCATCAACACAACAAAGCTTGACCGTAATTATTATCTCTTCATCAGTCGACATTTTATTCCATAACATTACAGTTTTGATGCTGTTTCAAGTCAGATTACATGTGTTAGTATCTGGTGTTCCTTTTTTCTTCTTCCCTTGTGTTTTTTTGGAAATTCTGTGCAGAAGATGTGTACTTGCGCCCTCTATCGTATAATAATGAAAACACAGATTCTAGGAGTATAGCTCAAATATATTTAGACTTTTGTTAGTATACAGTAAGTCAAGTATACTTAAATGTCATTTTAAGTTTATTTCTGAGAAGTACATAAAAAGTAAACTAAAGCATTCTTTCCTATATTTAGTTTAAAAGAAGTATACTAACAGCACACTTGAATAAACAACTTTTTCGTAAGGGGATGCATGAATCTCAATTCTAAAACATTGACCCTTATGAGTGGTTTGTGTTCCAAGATCACATTGTATTCTTAAAAGAATCCACAGTAGCCTATGAATAAAACTCATTCAGTCACTCATCACACATTCATGTTTAATTTCAAGGACTGACACACCACTCCAAACAAATAATTTATTTCAAAAGAACTTTATTTCCTGTGATTAACTAATCGATAACTTGTGGAGAAATCTGCATGTAGATGTTCTACTGGTTGGTTTTTACATTGGTTGTACTGGATGACAAGAAGCTACAAGAGCGGCCAGAGGAAAGGCTTTCTTTTTTCTTCATTAGCCGATGTGGTAAGATTGGAGCCGGGAATTTCAAAGCATGCCAAAGCATCCACGAAAGGAATCAACAACACTGGAACCTCCACACTGGACGAATGCACAAGGAAGGCATCAGTTCTTTGGATGAGTCTTTACAGGGAGGTTAGGAGATGTTAGTAAGCCAAGATGTTGGCAGTATTGCAATCGGGAAAGTTTGTGACAATATGGTTTGATATTAGAATGCAATGAATGGAAAACTGTCTCAACAGAAAGGGAAGGGCATCCACAGTGTCCCAGGGAAGACTGGGATTTTGTTGCTTGCTCTGCAGAGGAACACCAGAGCCCTGCGGTTTGATTCATGTCCACAGAAGAAACATTAAGACATTATTCTACATTGGTCCTATTGCAAAGTACAACACACAGAAGCAGACAGATATTTCTAAGCAGCTGTAGACAGTCCAAGGCTGTTCCACCGAACAGAAAGTCATAGAAAAGAAATGATTTCATACAACAGACCGAGCATTCGATAAAGGAATAAAAAACTATAAATATGAGAACATATCTGAATGGCCACTAAAAGACTATCTTTATTCATTAATTACCCATCCTGGGCTCTATGCATTTTGATTTAGACAAACATTCAGCTGCCCCAATCTAAAACATGGAAATAAAATACTTCAGCAGTGCCATCTGATCAGTAATTTTCCAAAAACACGGAAAAACAAAAGATCATTATGTGAAAATATATAGCGTAGATATTCCGAAAATAATTCAATTTAATTTAATTTACAAATAAACAATAGATCTATTGGGCTGGTTGTCAATTGCACACATATTGCATAATAAAGCCATGCCATTGTACACTTGTATCACCATAATTATGATAATACATATCTTTTAATAATTTTATTTGCAAGCAATTATGTGAATACGCTCAAATGAGTCCAGTTGTCATAGTATAAACACGAGGGCATCACTTTCATATCCTTTCAGTTATTGTGAGGAACTTCAAAACCAAAAGCATCTTTGAACAGACAGTTGCTCTCCCATCGTTCTGGCTCAAATGCATGAAGGTTAATATTATTGATTTCTGTTGAGGTGTTTGTTTTGTCCGAAAACGATGAGCTTTTGCGAGGGCCCATGCATATGGCTTCGAGTTTCAGCAATTGGTTTTACACACTGTACATTAAAAGGTGAATCTCACAGGACAACATTCAGGTCATATCAAAAGAAAGAAATAAGGATCAAATGAAGCCTATTTTAGGATTATTTTATAAAAATTTAGCACTTTTTTTTTTTTACTTAAAACAATGCAATGCAATACAATAAAATGGTCCTAAACATTTCTTAATGCAAAATACAATTTGTGTCTTGTAACCCGAATGTGTTTTTGTGAGATTCACCCTAACAAGACATTCCTGTAAATTCACAACCTGAACATTTTTGTTTATTTTCACATCCACAGGACAGAATAAACACAGAAACGTGACAAATACATGGACAAGAAAGGGAAACAAATGCAAATAAAATGAAACTGACACCACAAGCACGAGTCTCACGTTACACACAGCTCTTAATTCTCTGTTGCAAATTGAAAAGTATTTTCAAAAACCCTATATTAATATATTCTTAAATGTCTTGTACACTTTCAGGGAAGTTTCATAAAATGTGCATTCAGAGCATTTTTTCCCCTCTACATTTATTATCAAAATGACAAATGCCACACGTACACAATATAATTATGCTCTATCTTTAAAACATGCTTCTATGTACATCAATTTATAGGTACATGCTGTAGAAACCAATCTGATCAATGCATATATACACAAGCATCGTTGGGGATGAAGAGTGGAGCTGAATGCTTCAGATTGCTTTATTAGTATCGTTTACCACACGCCCAGTTACTATTCTGTTCCAGATAATACTTTGGCATCTCGGAGAGTGGAGTTTACTGAATGAACAAACCAGGTATTCAAATCTATGGCCGAGATCACAAAAACACGACAGCGAACTCTCGAGGACACAACGACTGAGTGCAAATATCATTTGTACGATCCCACAATACATTCACAGCCAGCTTTAGTGCCTGTCAGGTTTGGCCAGATGGGATCTTCTACATGTGAGATACATGAATGTCTGGATTTGGCACTGTAATCGCAGCATTACAGTAAAAGAGATGTGTCTATACCTTTACACTGACCGTGTAAACCATGCTTGACGCATGTTATATGTTTATTGCAGAATTTAATGAATTATTAGCCCATTTATCAACGCAGTCCTATCTAACAGCACTGTTACAAATCCATAGATTTGTAATCTCTTTCTTTTGGGCACATATATGCAAATATGACGTCTTTATTTGTCTTATGCCTAATTTATTTATCGACAATGTAAACAAATCTGCCCTACACCGGTTGCTTCTCCTACGATGTTTAAGTGAACGTGATCATTGCTATGTAATTGTGCAAATGTGTAGATATTTGTAACATAAACTCACTATTATTTGCACTTATGATTAGGCACAAAATTCCATTCAATCAACAACATCCTGAAACGAATTATTCTCTGTTCACGGAAAAAAATTAAATCCTTTAGTAATATTTAGACCTAATCCAGTTGAAAATGTAAAATAATATGACATGTAGGTGCAAAATTGGTCTCTTCAGGTGCATTTATTGATTTTTTCTGCACTTTCATTGTTGGTTTTTACTATTTTTGTATTTGGATATTGTGTATTTGGCTAGCAAATTTATCTGTGTAAAATATCATTCTGCTGGCTACTTCTCCTAATGTCATTTTGCGTTTGCTATTTAGGTGCACAGTGTTATTTGCAAATGTTGTTTCAGACCAAACATGACTGTTTCTCCTGCCTCGGTTTACACTATGTGGCGAACATGTGATATTTTTCATCTTTTCAAGTATATTCTTTCCAATATATCTGTTGGTGATTATGCGAAACAAACTGGCAGAGCACATACAGATGAGTGTGGGGTGTCATGCAGTGGCGGGTTGGTTAGTTAGTAGGTTAGTCAGGTCAGGAGATGTGAGACGTTACTTCTTGGCATTAAGAGCAGCCAGAGCGCCATCGATGTCTTCCTCCGGTTGGAGGGGATGCCATTGGGCGATGGGACGGCGCGGGTTGGCCAACATGTCGGACCAGTGCTTAAGCGCTGTGCTTGAGGCTCTGCTGCCAATGAAGATCTTCCCGATGGCATCGTTTTTGCCGATCTTATCGTAGTCGAAGACCGTCACCACCACAAGGATTTTCTAGAGAAAAACGGAAAATCATTTAGCCAGACGAATTATAAAATCTGGTAGTAAAAACTGCTTCAATGTATGATTCAGTCTATATTTAAATGGAAAACAGTTGTTTTGAAGTTGATTAGTATTAATATTGCGCAATATTTCTGTTTCTACTGTATGGTCAAGAATGTGTTTTTTTTTTTTTATCAAAAAATCAACCATTATTCTGGTATTAACTGTTATAACATCATTTGGAGGGAATTAGAAAAATGTAGCACAATATTTTATTACACCTGCCTATCCAAAAAAACTTTTTTTTTTTTTCCAGATGATTTATTGTGTTGGATACAATGCTAATTATTACCATATTTTCTGGAGTTGTAATAAAATAAAATCCTTTTAAGTGAATGTCCATGTAATTGTAAAATATATTGGATATTAAATTACCATTTACTTTTAAAGTGCTTCATTTGGGCTTTACACCCCAAAACTAAAAAAATAACAAAATAAAATATTACAGATCACCAATATTTATTTTAAATAATGTTAGCTGCTTCTAAGAAAACAATTACAAAGAATTGGTTTACAGCCTGTAATAATGTCTTAAGTTATTAATTATATTCTGTCAACAGAAAAAGTTTCAAATACATCAGAAATAATATAAGAATTGATTACATTATATTACTACCCTGCACTGATCTTTTTTAAAATCTTGACAAAATTTCTTACTGGTATTTTTATTTATTTTCCCCTATTTATTATTACATTTTTTTTTTTTTGTCTTGGTTTTCTTTGAAAAATGTACAGAAAAGCAATGATGAATATGAAAATATCTTATGTACTAATATGTTGCATGATGTGACTTTTCCAAACAAATAATAAGAATACTAAACATAAATCTACCTGCATCTGCTCCAGAGGGATCTCAAAGCTGAAGGACTCATTGTAGTACGGGTTCAGTGTGTTCTTCTTCACCGTAGTCTTCTTCTTCTTTAAACGCTTGCCGTTCTGCAACAGCTGGATCTTCACATACGGGTCTGCAAAAGGTCAAATGTCGAGTAAATTGCATCAGACAGATTAAAGATATCTACGCTGGTCTCGTATATCTCAGCTTGTTTCTCACCAGACAGGCCGCCCACGTCCATCTTCTTCAGGTTCTTGGCTTCGAGGATGCAAACGGTCAGTTTGCCCGCAGTGGGAACATAACGCAGAGAGATGCAGATGTCACCAAGCTTCTCCGGCTGAAAGAAGATGATTTCAATGGGTGATCATTTATGATTTGAAGGTACTGATCCTGAGATTTCTTTTCAAATCATAAAAGCAGATTCGTTAATAATCACCTCCTCTTTCTCAGCGCTGTCCAGGTCTCTCCACTCCTCGATCGGCTGACCCAGATCCAAAGTGTTCATGGGTAGCTTGACCTCACCGATGATGTCGTGCTTGGAGAAGCGGTCGTAGTCGTACACAGACATGACCAGCGTCTTCCCACCCAGCTCCTCGTATGGGATCTAACATGAAAACCATTCAGAAAAATCAACGTAAATTATACATAAAGGTGTTTCAAAGCGTTTTGCAGTGCTGAGTCAGAAATCTGAGCATAGAACATATTGTCCTTTGAGGATTGTGATATATAGGAGATGCAAACTGTTTTTGCTTAGTTTTGCCACCGATATACAGATAGAAACAGATTATTCAATAAATGTGTCTAAAAATATATTTTCGCTAATTAAAACAAAAATTTTGAATATTGTAATTAATTATTCTTCTATATTAAAATATAATATACGTTTATGAAGCAAAGCCTAAAGACATTTTTAAATATTAAAATAAAAGGAAATAGTATAAGTTTGGGACTTCGTTTTAAAAATATTAAAATACAAAATTTATATTATTTTATAAAACATGTATTAAATAATATAGATTCAAAAGTGTGAAATTGTGAATCCAAACCATACATGTTTTTGATCACAAAGTATAACGAAAAAAATATGAAAAATGTGTGACTAATAAGAATGACAACTGATACATTTTTTTAAATATTATATTATAATGCATAATAAAATACTATAATATTTAAAAATAATATATCAAATGTGTTTGTGACTATGTGACTCAAAGCCTATAAACTTTCTTCATTTTTTTTGTTTAAATACTAAAATATGAAATTATAATAAATAATCAAATAGTATAATATATTAAATATTAGTGACTGTGAATCAAAGCCTATAAATGTTTTTTTTTCAAATATTAAAATATAAAAAATTATATATAATCAAATGGTTTAATATCTTAAAATTTATAAATTATATATATATGTATATATTAGCATTGAAAAAAATTACATTCAGTTTACAGTTGATTTTTCTAATAATTTTTTTTTGTAATTATTTTTCTAATCATTTGCAAAGGAAAGCCTCCTCCTCACTTGGCTTTGTTTTCTTTATCTCACTCGTACAGTGTGCAGATACGGCCGATCCATTTTTAGAAACACAGTCAGCCGTTCTCACTGTAAGGCAGGGGCTTTGAAGATGGCCAATTGTTTCTGTCCTAGATCACTTTTCTCTGTGTGAGACTATTAGAGATCTCCCAGTGTCCACCAGAGGATGCTCGGTCCCCCGGAGCTCATTACTGACTCTGGGAAACTAAAGCTCATTCAGAAGCTGCTGGAAGCAATACGAGACATGCTGGTGTTGCAGAAAACCACCAATAAACACTAATGACAGACCTACAATTCTGGAGGCATATCACTATTTTTGTATTTTATTCAATATTTGTAATGCATAAGAGTCAGGGTTTTACTGATCATACAAGTTTTATAATATAATATCAAAAAACCTGTTTTTGCTGTTTGAGAAATCATACATATATGTATATATGTATATATACAATGAGTCATTTTTTAAATAATAAACCGCTTACCTTGAAGACAAAGGTTTCGTTGAACACTGGGTTGAGGGTCTTTTTGTGCACCTTGGTGTCAAACTTCTTCTTCTTGTCTGGAAGGATGAAGACTCTAACGTAAGGGTCGGACGTTCCACCAGAGTCCATGGAAATCAGATCGGCGCACTGCATGATTCCCACGGTCAGCTGTGTATGAAAAACAGAAAAACAAGGGAAGAGACATAGTGAATGGAATGAATATCTTGTAGAAATAATATAAAATCCCACATGAGATCTGTTTGGTACATTTTAAATGTTATTAAATGGACAGCAAATAGTCTCCCGCTTCTCAGAATTTTCTTGAAAAATTGACACTGAAATTAGCCTTTGGGATGCACTTCCAGAAATGTCTGTGAAATGACTTGTTATTGTTTATAAAGACTTTTTTTAATAAAGAAATTAATACTTTTATTCAGCAATGACACATTAATTTGATCAAAAGTGAAGACACTAATAATGTTACAAAAAATGTACAGTACACTTAAAATAAACGCTGTTCTTCCTGATGTACAGAAAAATCTATTATGTTTTTTCATAAAAATATAAAGCAGCATAACTGTTTTCAACATTGATAATAATAAGAAATGTTTGTTGAGCAGCAAATCAGCATATTAGAATGATTTCTGAAGATCATGTGACACTGAAGACTGGAGTGATGATGCTGAAAATACAGCTGTACATCACAGAAATAAACTATGTTTTAACATATATTCAAATAGAAATCATTTATAATATTTCACTGTATTTTTGATCAAATAAATGCTGCCCTGGTGAGCAGAAGAGACTCTAAACATTTGTAGAGTACATGTCTTTTTCATGACTTCCACTCGAGTGTACCAGTCTGAAAATCCTCTAGCAATATCATGTGGCTTTATGTATATTAAAACTGTTTGCATTAAAACACATGGTAAGAATAACGATTTACTATCATTAACGATTGTTTAAACTCATTTTGGTTGAGCCGTAAGCATCTTTAGCTACAGCTGTACACTCAGCTGATACTATCATTAGTGAAAGATACATCGCAGCATGAGCACAAACTTCCTCAAAGATCATAATACAGGGAACGTTTAAGAGATGTATTAGTTTAAAGAATAGTTCAATCAAAAAAATGTAAAACTTTGTCATTGTTTACTCAGCCTCATGTTGGTCCAAACACAAACATGCTGTTATTTTTCAGTGGGACACAAAACGAGAACTCTTCAGAATCTTCCTGTTAATTACCCCAAGACTTTCGTACTTAATCATATAATTGTGTATAAATGCATCTTAATATATTTTAATATGAGCCAAAATGAATAACTAACAACACGTTTCATTATCAAAAAATATTACCTAATATTTGGTAATATTATTACCTAATTTGATGATTTTGAATACATACAAAACTATATGGGCCATTCTACAGAATTGGTCTAAAGTAAGAGTTGGAAACGTCCTGGAAAAAAAAAAAAAAAAAAACATTTTTCAGAAAATAAAAATGTGTATTTATGGAATGTTTGACTTATCCCCAAATTTGTCACTACCGAAACACAGTAATAATAATTTAATTAGAAGGGTTATATTGACCTATTAAGATATTGCTTACATCTACATTGTAAATATAGATTTTTTTGCTATTTTATAAAAAGAAAATTCATACATTTTTCACGATATTTCATTTGTAATTTATGAGATTTGTTGTATTTTGAATAAAATTTTTCTTTGTAATAGGCAAAAAGTTGATCATACTGATTTCAAAGTCAAAGATTTATTAGTTTAAATATGCATTGAGCCAAAAACTATCTTAATATGTTTGTTGATAATCCAGTATACTTTATTTTTGACAAAACATCCCATGTTTTGGTAATGACTACACATTTTCGGTAGTGACAGTAACAACCACATCACATTACAGACTTTTAACTCACATTCTAAAACACCAATAAAAAATATTAAAAAAATTGGATAACTGTACTAAAATTTAGTTTATTTTTTCTCCCAAATATGAGGATTATGTGTTCCCTTAATAACTCATAATAACTCCCAATAAAGTGTGCTTAATTGCATAAAAAGGTGTAGTGACATTCCTTAAAGTAACACAGATTTTTCTGTGAACACATTTACCTCAAAATGATGGGCCCTATGAACTCAGTTTGTAGCTATGAGAGAAGGGGACAGAGGGATATTTCCTGATCATAAATCTAGGGGTGTAGTTAAAATCGGTCTCAGACAATGGACTAAAACATACATGAAAATAAAGTGGTAGTGGTAGTGACATGAAAAAGGCGGGACACACTTTTTACATAAAGTTTAATAATAATAAAAAAAATAAAAAGAATAAAAAAATAAATAAAAAAAGAATATATATATATTTATTTTACTACATTTTTTATTAATTTTACTAAAATTATTTAAATAAAAAAAATTTAGGGGTTAGTGAATTGAATACCTAATTGCTTTTTAAATGTTTTTTGGTTGTAGGACAGCATTTTGCATCAATTCTGTAGAAAGGCCCATATGCATATAAAATATCATAAAATGTTTCAGCTATAATGCACTTCTCAAAATAAAAGCAGTCAAATGTCAAATGTTTTGTTTTTTTAACAACATAAATAACCATTTAAAAGGTATCACTTAACCTACAATAAACAAAAGAGTGGAAAAATATGTTCAGTATGTTGGAAAACACAGTCATGATGGCATTTTTTTCTGCCTCTGACCTTGAAATTAAGCATAAAATAATTTCTTTGGAGTCATTTATACATGTGAAATTGGGCAAAGAATTGAATAAAAATTTGTAATCTGGCTCAAAGGAAGATGGGAATCATGTCTCTGTGGTGTTTTTATGCTGAATGAGGAACAATACAAGACTTTTTCATCCTAAATGACTGTCGAAAGCAAAAATGCATCATATTTTGTGATAAAATGTGATGTGCTTTTGCCAAAAACAGCCACTAGCACTGGAATCAGCAGCCCAAATTTAGTAAGAAACAAATATTGTATTTCATTCAGCAGATATGATTCTGAGCAATGTTATTAGGTTATATTCCAGCGTATGATGTCATTAATCTGATATCCTAACCTTGTTATCCTGGAAGTCGTAATCTAACGAATACTGAAGCTTTCCAAGTTTCTCCACTTCTTTTTCTTCTTCCTCTTTCTCTTCCTCCGTCAAACCAGTTTCTCCTTCTTCATCATCATCATCCTGGTTTTTCTGTGGGGCAAATGATACATTGTTTTAGCGAGTTCATATCTGGGATGAAAGTATATCTGGTTCCTGTCTATAAGCATGCCTCAAGCTCAGTTGCAGTAAGGTTGGAAAGATGCTTCTACCTGTCCTGACCTACTGTTATCTGCCATAGTGCACTCAGATTATGTTGTTATTCAGGGCTGGATGTTGCAAATGACTCGAGTTCACAATTTTTATTGGTGACACTTTGCTCATCTTGGCTTTCCAGAGTTTAATTTCTTCTTTAATACAATTACGTTTTGACTCTACATTCAAATCAGGTTTGGTAGTAAATGAAAAACAAGAGAGCTTTTACTGATATGCATAATTTGGCACGCAAGCCTTTTCTCATCATCAGCATGATAAATTGAACTGTTCATCAGTGATACTCCAGGGAACGAGTGATGACAGCTAATTTTTAAAGGAGAGCAGACTCCTTTGGTCTATTCTTGGCATATGAAATGCTGACATGTCATTCTTGTGTGTTTGTTTCTGAACATCATCCAAACTGCAGGAAGAGAAAAAAAATCTATAATGTGCAGAATTAATTTTTTGTTTCCACGAATAGGCCACAATTCCAGCATAAAGCAGTGGACACAAAACGTATTTGGACACTAACCACACTTACATTATTGCATTACAACAAGGGTTTTCGTTTACCATCATTACCTAAGACAATATAGAAATACAAATATTTAAAAAAGAAATGATGCATCATTTGCATCTCAAATGCCACTTGGTTTGATATTTTAATATCGAATACAATTACATTGAGCCATTTTAAGTGTGGCTGAAGCGTCTAAATAGTTTTTGGCTTCACTTTACGTGAACAGAATTATTATGCTATATGAAGTGAATCTTTGTGCATTACATCTTGGGGACAATATAATTTAGGGCTTGAAATATTAACTAATTTGCCGAGGATTTATGATAACTGTAAACTGATTTAATGATATTTTGATAGGAGTTTTAATGTGCCACCAAAAGAATTGTCACTCTCGAGTCAGTTCCTGACCATCTCCATATAGCAACAAATTAAAGGGCACAGCAGATGATGTGCTAATATTAAAAACAAATTCTTAATTTCCATTTGCTTTTAAAATAATTCACATTTTTTGTTACATTAAACTGAATCGATTAGATGATCACAGAACATGAGCTTATATAGTTGAGGTTTACTGCTAGTTCTAGCCCCTGAGACATCAGGACTTTTAGTGCAGTTAAAACAGCCATGCCCTTTAACACATGCATTCATTGTGAGTCTCGTGGCTAGTCTCTTACTAACTCCAAACATCTTGCCAGTATTAGTGAGTTAATAATTAGTTATTCCATTCACACCTCCTACAGTACAACTATTTGTTATTGTATTAAGATAATTTTTGCTCCACTTAAGTGGGGTTTTCATTTGCATTGTAACTTTCCTTTGTTTTTAATTGTATTAACAATCAGCAGGTACAAAAGGCTTAAAACAAGGAAGTTACAACAGCCATTCCATCCAATCCCACAAACGCGGTGCTAGCACTCAGCGGCCAAACAGCTGTGCCATTCATCCGTCAACCTACCGTAGCGCCGACGCCCGAGAGCGTCAAGAAATGCGGCGCATTAGACACATAGCGGGAGGAAGGAGAGCAGAGAGAAAGGGAGAGGTTGAACTCACTACACACCATAAAACAGAACCAAAGACAGTCAAGACAGTAAACAACACCAGTGTGAGAAATGACACACTGCCATGTTTAAGTCATTTGTGTGCAAAGAGTTCTGGCATTCAGTTTTGAAGTATCAGACTATGAAATGAGTGTCTTTTCTATATCGAATGATATCTGTACTTTTCCGTAAGACTGTAAATCAAGCAAACTTCACTATGCCATCCAGAGTTGGGGTAAATGCTGACAGCTCTCCTGTCCCCGTCAGAGAGAAACTGGGACTGAGGATCAAAGGAAGAGGTACTTTCTTCAGTCTGAGGCTCAATAATTTCACTTTTGGTGTGAAAGTGGCCAAAAATACAATTTTTTTTTTTTTTGTAAATAAAAATTAATAAACAACCCTGGCTTAGGTGACAAAAAATAAAGCAATGCATTACTTTTCATAAAAAGTAACTCAGTAACATAATTAGTTACTTTTTTATGAAGTAACAAAATATTGTAATGCATTCATTTAAAAAGTAACTTTCCCCAAAACTGAGGGTAACAGTATGTTTCTGGAAAGGTTTAAGTGTTTGTAATAATAGACTGGGGTAACAAATCTAACGTTAATTACAAAATCCTACCATATCCACCTTATTTTTACCATAAGATTTGTAAATCTTATATGTCTGGCAACTGGTTTCGTCTACGTCCAGCTATTTTTAAATAAACTTCTTGTAATGCATTATAAGTGGAGATTATCACTGACTCTTTTGTTGTTCAAACTGATTAAATCAAAAACAGTGATGCATTCAGCAACAAATTAAGTGACTGTCTTTAAGAGTGAGTCACTTAACGCTCAACCAATTAGTTCAAAAGCATTGATTTATTCACTGACAACTGAAGTGTTTTTATAACTGACTCATTGTGCTTTGAACTACAAGCTGTAACTGATAATATCGATAATAAAATGTAAGTTACTCAAAATTTACATTTTGTTTAATAATAAGAAACTATATTGCATTCACAGTTGTACTGCTGGTCTGAATTCTGTAACATTATTTCATGATACATACTAGAACATAACATAATAATTAAAGCCACTCATTCCATAGAATGAAACTTTAAAATCGTTTAACGATCGAAATGACTTGAGCAGCACACTTGTTTTCAAACATCCAATGTACCATTTCTCTTCAAAGAAAACAAAACACTCACATTACTCACAAACACAGTAAAGAAAAGCATAAAGCTAATCACATAACAGACTCTCCTTTATTATCAGTGAAGTGAACACATACTAACGTGCTCTGAGGCTTGTTTTCATTTCTTAATGATGCAGCACTAATTTTTGTTGAAGTGCCTAGTTAATACTTAAGGTCAATACCATCTAGTTTTAATTCTAAAATCAAACAGATTGAAGTGTGCATCAGTTGATTTAGCTACATTATATAATACTGTCGTGTTGGGTGCTACTGAACACTGTTACATACATCTCCACCCTGCATGTTCTTCATGTTGAAGCCATCCTTTCCCTTTTTGCCTTTCTTGTTCTTCTTCTTCTTACAGCAGCATTTCTTAATGATACAGAAGCAGCAGGTGAGGACGAGGAGGGCGGCCACTACAGCGATGGCGATGAGCGCCCATGGAGGCACTGCAGAGCATCATGGGATAAAAATTCAAGAAATTATTTAAAAGATGGGTTGTCATCAAGAGCGTGAAGGTGACTTTAAACGTCAACCAAAAGTGATGAAGGAAGTTGTGACATTTTAATGAAATATTACAAAGACAAACATGTTTTCAAGAAAAAATTAAATAGTGAATTGTGACAGCATGTTGAATTGAAGGAGTAAAGCACATCGTGTTAATGGTATAGTTCACCCAAAAATACATTTTTCTGAAAATGTGCTCAACCTCTGGTCATCCAAGATGTAGAAGAGTTTGATCTTCAAGGGAACAGATTTGAAGAAATGTAGCATTACATCACTAACTAGATAACTGATGGATCCTCTGCAGTGAATGGGTGCCATCAGAGTGAGAGTCCAAACAGTCCATAATCTATAATAACGCTTCCTCCAGGGAAGCAAGTACATAATCCAAAATAATGCTTCATCCAATTTAAAAATGTATCCCCTGTTGTCCTCTTACATCAAAGTCCTCCCATATATTTGTTAAGATCTGTTTTGGACAGTTTTCACTTGTAAACGGTGCTTGATCTGTGCATGTTTCTATCCTGATTCAGACGAGACAACTTGGATTACTTGTGGATTATTGTGATGTTTTTATCAGCTGTTTGAATTTTCATTCTGATGGCACCCATTCACTGCAGAGCATCCAGTGGTGAGCAAGTGACACAATGCTAAATTTCTCCAAATCTGTTCTGATGAAGTGAGTTAGTTCACAACAAATTCTCATTTTTGAGTAAACTAAGTTGATCTTTATTGCATTGCACTTATACTGTAGTTCAGAAAGAAGGTAAGCTTGGTCAGATATCTAGGGGCCTGACAATTTGGCCAGCATTTAAATCCATAAAACATCTTGAGCATATGGATACACTATTGATTATCTTGATGTTGTGGGACTGTAAAGCATCTCTGCAGGACTTACATGGGATTTTATCGATCTCATTGAGGAACTTGCTTTTGATTTCCTCAAAGACATCATTCTTGTTGACGGGTCCCTCAGCCTCGGTGGAGTTGTCCGCAGGTGTGGAGACAGCGGGGGCCATCGTCATGTTGTGTGACGGGTGGGTGCCGCCGGGTCCCGTGGGCTCAGGGCCCACCATGGCTTCTGGTTTCTTTTTGAAGAGGTTCCACTTCATGATCTCTGACTCGACCACTCAGGGACCTTGGAAGAGTTTAACAGAATTGAAAGACAAATACATATAACAGTACATATACTGAAGTCTGGATGCTTTTTGATCTTAAGGGGGATGAGAAGAAAGAACTGTAGCCTTCAAAAACATCAGCGCACTACTGTCTTTTATGTAGGAATTGCGAGTCTGCAGCATCAAATGCAATTTTCACAGTATATTTATTATTATGAGAGACTTCAAACCAAGAGCTTCTTCTGGAATAAAAAACAAATAAGAGCAAGTAAAAAGAAAACAAGGCTGAGACCTCTCAGAAGTGTCACAGGCGGCTCTTTTTAATAACGAAATGGATGGCCTTGCATTTAAATAATGAAAGGGAGAAATAAAGCATCAGAGCTTCAGGCTGTTAAAGGATATGGTGCAAGATAAACGACAGAACACTGCACTGCAGGACAAAACACGAGACAGTTTGTCCTGGGACGACTCGTTTCGGTTCCTGTAAAATTTGCACTAATTTTCCTTTAGGTTCAAAACAGGATTATTCCTCACATCACCTAGAACATCCTTGTATGGGAAAGAATTCTGTCTCTGATTTGACAATCACTGCAGCATTCACCTCAGATAATGTCAGATAATATCTGCTGTCACTGCAGATAGCTTGAATGAAAACCCATAAAACTTATGACTTTAAATGAGGGTAGCGCTGCTGGCAGGTTGAACATTCTGCTAAATAATATTTAATATGAAATGAAACAACATGACAATACAGTCTTCACGAGAAACTCTGATATGTATGGACATTAATATGTAGATTAAAGAGGTCCGAAACTAGATCCAGGATTTATTATTGCTGGTGGACAGACACAGCAATAACTAAACACTATCAAAAGTAACATGATTTTGTTAAATAATAAATTTGGGTCTTTTAAACCTAAAAACGAAATCCTAGAGTCTTTAAACAAACACACACACACACACAAAGTTAAAGTATTTACTAACGACAGAAAAATCATTATAAGAATTATTTGATTTAGAATTATTATTCAGAAAGATTTATTAATAAAATATTACAACAAATCTTCAATAAAATTACAATTATTTTTTTAAATATTAAAAATAATTCATAATAAAATGTTAAAACAAATCTAAATACATTTTTGATTAACATCTATTTTTTTTTAAGAATTACTATACGTAAGTCAATCTCTTATTTGTTGCTGAAATATCTTCAGCAGATGTCACTGTCAGCAAGCAAAAGAAAATGAGACTGCTTTTGATCAAGAGTTTATATGCAATTATACAAGGATGTTAACAAAAATAATAATACTGAGTAGGTTTAAATGTTCAAAGTGCTAATTAAAGTATTGTTTTGAATGGACATTCATGTATTCTATAAGCTTCGAATGAGAAAATACATACTTATTATTAGTGGTTGACTTTATACAGGTACTGACCAAGAGATTTACTTTAGCCTTTGCAAATGAGATGTGAATAAAATTGCTCAAATGAAAATTTCACACACTACTAATTAACAATTAAGGTCTTTGTGCACTGGATGAAAAGAAAACGAGTTTTGTTTCTTTGTTAATAAAACGGCATTGAAATGCACACACGAATCAACGCGAATCTGTGAGTTTCAGTCAGTTTAAATATTATATATGGTCTCTGTCACAGCATTGCCTTCTGATTTCTAGGATTTTCAGCATTCTGCTCTTGTGATTGCTTCCTTCCCCGCCAACCGCCAATAGACAACCATATTAAATACCAATCAATACCAATCTAAACAAAGCCAGCTATTGACTATCATTTGTTCTCTGTTCTTCTCTGAAAGAATCAAATGGGTTTGATTTAGCAAATGCACATCTCCCTTCCAATCCATGCTGGATAAATCTTGAAAATGACAAGATCCTCAGCCTCCACCCTTCAATACATGCAAAACCAATCTGCACTTTTAGGTGGCAATCACTGATGATACCAGAGTTCGAGGGGTTGCATTGATTTTGTGGAGTAGCTCGACATCTATCCACTGTTGAGCTGACATTTGTGCTCAGAGCTGCTTTATTTAGGGCCCTATGATTTCCGTGATGTGGAAAACTCGGACAGAATCCAGTCATAGAAACGGATTTCACTGTTTAATGCAGAATGTCACAGAATTTGTCAAATTTTGTATGAATTCATCAAAAGTAGGTCACTACACTTAAATCAAATCGCGATATGGACTAGTATCTGTAACTATAATGCCACAAAAGTTTATTAAAATATGAATCCTGCATGTTCTGAGTGTCTCTGTTAATGAATGGGGCAGGTTTCAACATCTCCAGAACTGCTCTGAGAGAGCCTTCATGAGCATCTGACCGTTTGTTTTGAGTAAAACTAGCATCACATCACATACACAGAACTGTAAAAGTATTCAAGGTAACCCATCAAAATGAAAGTCTGGTTTGTTAATAAATTAAGTTGTTTTATGCATTCAAGTAATTAGACATGCTAAAACACAGAATTTGTAAACAAAAAAATATGGTGAGAAAAAAAAAAATTCATAGGGCCCTAAACGTAATTTTTGCTAAACTTTTATTAAATTGATGTGAAAATGTATACGTTTCATGATTTTAAATAATTAGTCTTGCTTTTTGATTAATAAACTTAAATTTAACTATTGAAAAGGGGTGGAGTAAAATAAAAATGGGAAAAGAACAGAATTCAGAAAAATGAAAACAGAAATGACACAGTTTGGGGGAAAAAATGGAATTTAGGAATTTAGAATTTAGGAAAAAATAAAGTGGATTTGACAGGGCCCTATTTACTGACTGACAACGCTGTCACCATCTCTGTTCCTCAAGAGTAAAGCATGTGATAAAAGCACCCTTGGGGGGTTGGCAACTTTCCCAATACGGATTTCAGATCTCTTGAGTAAAGAAGAGTTTTGAAAAAAAAAAAACAACAAGAACAAAAAACACCTTTTTAAAATAATAAAATTAAAACATATCAAACTTCAAATCAAAGTAATAAATAAATAAAAATAACAGACTAAACTCTAAAAATTTTTTATACATGAAATATTATGTATTAAACATATATATATATATATATATATATATATATATGTGTGTGTGTGTGTGCGTGTGTGTTATATCTAATATAATAATATAAATTATATTAATATATTAAATACATTTCAAAATATCTGATAACATGTTATAATATTATATTTTCATATTTAAAAAAGGTTTATAAGTTTTGATTCACACAGCTACAAACCTTTAATTTATTTAATTTTATTAACCTTTGATATAACTATATGATTTTATACTGTAATTGTATTTAAATGAATTTCCTGTAAGACACACTGCTAAATTCATGAAATGTACATGCAAATGCTGATTATCTTGGGTCTGAAGAGGCTGAACTGACTGATCTGAGACTGGAGATGTGATCTGTCTGAATTGTGGAGGCAAATGAATTTTGAGATCAGAACTGGGATACGCGGTCAGTCAGCGCGTGGGGTTTCACCCTGATTATGTGACGGGTACACGCTCTGGATTTAGACATACATCCATCTAGATCACAAACGACCTGGAAACAGAAGAAATTAGAGAGTGCAGAGTGAGGTTTGCCTCTGTTGGTGTGGAAAACCAGAGAAACAGATCCATGAGGAAATCAATAAGGTTAGAAATTGTATCTGCCATAAAGCAAATCAAATTATAGGTAAAGTTAAAGCTACAAGCAGTGATCTTCATGTGCTCTTTCATTGATATGCTGTTATTTTATGTAATTCTTAACTGCCTTAAAGACCCTGTTAGAATTCGAGCTCTTCTGAGAAACATCCTTACACAAGCAAAGAGCTTCATAAACATCTTGTCTTATGAATGGAGACAGATAGTCACATCTGCTTCACTGGCACAGCCGCTAGGATGATGACTATCCTCACGCAATAACTGATGACATTCACTTACAGTAGTATCTACACCCTTGGCAATGCCATCTGTACTGAAGAGCCTGCTTATCTCCTTAAGAGTTTTCTCCTGAGGAGATTTTTGGATGGACAGTCCTGCAAATCCTGAAAAGGGGCAGATTATAGAAAAATCAAAAAACAATCCAGTAACCCAGCAAAGCAACACTACCATCTGAAATGAACGCCACAGCTGGTCACTGCCATGCGTAGTGTTATCCTACTTGGACAAGGAAAAGATTGATCAAGTTTTAAACATGACGTTTAGGGACAGATTTATCTAAATACGAAAAAACGAAACAAAATAAAATAAAACAACATTTTAAAAATTTCATGACCGGCTAAACATGAGAGGTAATATATGTAAACTTTCTGATTATACAATAGTAAAAATAATATAATAAATAAAATAACATAAAATAAAATAAAAATGTTTGTAATTGCAATCTTCACCAATTCAAAACTTACAATTATTATTATTATTATTTTACAGCCAAAACTTGAAAAACAAAGCAGCAAAATACAGTTAAAAACTGTATGTAAATGGCACGGTTCGCTGAAAAAAACCCGTACCGTTCGGTTCACCACACACGGTTCGGTACGCGCTGGGAACGCGGTTCAACTTAAATCCAAAGCATCTGTAATATGGTTTGGTAATATGGTTAGCAGTTAATATATGTTTCTGTTGATGGATGCGCATTCTGGATTCCCAGACATTACAACAATAGCGATGAGGAAAAAAAAAACCTGGACAAACCATTCACTCTTGATCAATGTGAACGACTTATGCTGGAATATGAGCAGTCATTTATTCTGTCATCATCCGGGTGCTGAAAGCGCCCGCGCACAGATGAGACCTGAACAGCAGACGTTAATATGTATTTAAACTAAACTCATTTAAGCTTTGTCAGTTTAAACATTTAAGAGCCAGAGGACGCGAGCTCGCGCGCGCAGTGAGAAGAATTGTGCATGCGCTCATCTGAAACGCGCAAACACAAATATAAGATCTCTCTGAAGCATTGTGTTTAAATGGACAAATTCAGACAAAAATTATGTGAAAATGCCCATCTTGGTAAGTATCCTACAGCAGACATAGCCGGCTGAACGCAGGCCACTCTATCAGTGTATTCTCTTAAAGTGACAGTCTTTACATTAATAGAAACAGCAACAACAAAGAAATCACTCCCTGCTCTTGATTAAAAAGCTTTTATAACTTTAATAAAGAATTATCTTTAATTTATATAGTTCAATATGCAATGCTGTTTTACATTTGATTACTTTATTCAATTTCTTTACCTAAAAACGTATGCTAGACCTGCCAAAAAAAACCCTGAAAAATCACTGTTTATTGTTTCTATCTTTACTCTATTGTATTTATGTGTGCTGCTGCTTGTAGTTGGATAGAATAGTCTTTTTCTTTTTTTATTAGAAAGTATAGTTTTTCCATTAACATAGCACATACCGAACCGTACCGAAAACCGTGACTCAAAATGAACCGTGAAAAAGTTGAACCGTGCCACGACCCCTAATATATATATATGTATATATAGATATATATATAGTATCTTTCAAAGGTTTAATGCAGATAACCTTAACAAAACCTCTGCAGATGTAGTAAATAAATAAGCTTAACTAACATAAACCAGTCTGGACAGATGTGGAAGTAATTTCAGCAGAGTAAAAACAACTTTCACTCTGCCTCAAATATATTTGCTTCAATAAGACTAGCAATTGATTTGTTTGTTTTTTTGTAGTCTTTTACACAAGACTCTACATCAGGTAAGTTGATCTTCAGGGCTTCATGCATTCATGTCCTGCTTCAAACTCCTGCTTCTGAAATCAGGGAGTGAAGCAAACTGTTCATGCAGCTGGCGAAACAAAAACAACCTGCTATTGTACGCGCAAACATCTATCGAACAGCTTGAAAAATTTTAGCATGCTTTTCAAATAGTGGGGGTGGAGTCTTGCAGAAATGGGAAAGCCCTTACCATCCAGCACGGGAGAGCAGCACAAGCTAGAGCTCATCTCACGATCTCCCTCGCATCCACACAAGCTGCAGTCCCCTCACTGCAGTACAGTCCCCGCTCTTTCATTAGACACTAACCTCCCTCTTTCAACTTCACATCACAGTCACTCTGTTGCTACCTTTGAACTCTCTTCTGTTCTTCTGTTCTGTTTAGCGTTACTATCTCTCTTCCTGTCCTCTCGTTGTCTCTCGCTCTCTCTCATTATGGATTCTGCTCACACTCGGCCGAATGCAGTGTGTTACGCCCTGAGCCGCTAGTGAAGGACAATCTCCAATGATCAGTATGTAAATTTGTACCCCTCAGGGTTTGGCTGCTGAAATGTCAGGGGGAAACTGTCCAGGTGTGCAGCGAAACTTGTGTTGTGTGGGAGGAAATGGAATAACAAAGACAATACAATGCAATTTCTCATGCGCGTCTCACGGGCCCATCTGTAATAAACCAGGAGATGTGCGCTAAACAATCCTGACAGGAAAAACAAAATGAAGACATCTAGACTATGTACCTGGCAACTATGTGACATTTTGCAAGACATTATATGTCACATTATTATTAAAAAAGTATTTTATAAAAATAGCCATGGTTACAGCTAGTCCTGAAATTTTTGGATGAGGGTTGCAGTACTGGCATGAGTGATTATAAATTGTTGTTTCAAAAAAAAAAAAAATATAAAATAAAAAATGCCGTTTAATGAACTGCAATACTCAACGTGATCTATTGCATTTTTTTAAAGCACAAACTGTTCCTTGGGCAAAGTGAATGGCAGGCAAGACTTTTTTTTACTGCATTAAAGACTAAATGTTGACCCTGGACCACAAAACCAGTCTTAAGTGTCAATTTTTCGAAATTGAGATGTATATATCATCTGAAAGCTGAATAAATACTCTTTCCACTTTCCATTGATGTATGGTTTATTAGAATCGGACGATAGTTTTGGGTGGTTGCTAGGGTGTTTTGAGTGGTTGCTAGGTGGTGTTTTACTGTATTGTGTGAAAACAGTCCAGCACTAGCACGTCTCTGTGATATTCTGGTCTCTAGGTATGGCTTGTGTCCCTTCTTCAATGTGTGCCTAGGGGATTTTCTTCCTGTTACAACCTGAGCAGTTGTATCAATAGCCACACCACTACTAATCAGATCCTGTGCTGTGCAGAAGAGTTTCCTCGGCTCATTTGAGTCCAGACAATGGGAGAAAGGATGAATAAAAAATATGCATAAATATAGATGGACATGAATGAAAGATTCATTGCCCAGTAGGCTACAGGGCCCTGTGATCTCCCACAATAGAGAGCTGACAGCACAGCAATATGCTGATGTCAATACTGATTATTCAGAGAAATTAACAACGGGGCTGGGGGGGAGTGAGAGAGAGAGAGAGAGAGAGAGAGAGAATGATGGGGGGGAAGCTCTGGCTAGAGCCAAAGACTATAGAAAACCCAAGATATGTCACTCAAATCGTTTTGTATGGGAAAAAATGCAACGCTCAATATGGCTGCTCTATCGAACGAAGCCCCGCCTTCTGAGCAAAAGAGCCAATCACTAATCGGTAAAGACTGCGTGTCACTGCAGCTGTGTTACAACCCGAATTCCGGAAAAGTTGGGACGTTTTTTAAATTTTAATAAAATGAAAACTAAAAGACTTTCAAATCACATGAGCCAATATTTTATTCACAATAGAACATAGATAACATAGCAAATGTTTAAACTGAGAAAGTTTACAATTTTATGCACAAAATGAGCTCATTTCAATTTTGATTTCTGCTACAGGTCTCAAAATAGTTGGGACGGGGCATGTTTACCATGGTGTAGCATCTCCTTTTCTTTTCAAAACAGTTTGAAGACGTCTGGGCATTGAGGCTATGAGTTGCTGGAGTTTTGCTGTTGGAATTTGGTCCCATTCTTGCCTTATATAGATTTCCAGCTGCTGAAGAGTTCGTGGTCGTCTTTGACGTATTTTTCGTTTAATGATGCGCCAAATGTTCTCTATAGGTGAAAGATCTGGACTGCAGGCAGGCCAGGTTAGCACCCGGACTCTTCTACGACGAAGCCATGCTGTTGTTATAGCTGCAGTATGTGGTTTTGCATTGTCCTGCTGAAATAAACAAGGCCTTCCCTGAAATAGACGTTGTTTGGAGGGAAGCATATGTTGCTCTAAAACCTTTATATACCTTTCAGCATTCACAGAGCCTTCCAAAACATGCAAGCTGCCCATACCGTACGCACTTATGCACCCCCATACCATCAGAGATGCTGGCTTTTGAACTGAACGCTGATAACATGCTGGAAGGTCTCCCTCCTCTTTAGCCCGGAGGACACGGCGTCCGTGATTTCCAACAAGAATGTCAAATTTGGACTCGTCTGACCATAAAACACTATTCCACTTTGAAATAGTCTATTTTAAATGAGCCTTGGCCCACAGGACACGACGCCGCTTCTGGACCATGTTCACATATGGCTTCCTTTTTGCATGATAGAGCTTTAGTTGGCATCTGCTGATGGCATTGCGGATTGTGTTTACCGACAGTGGTTTCTGAAAGTATTCCTGGGCCCATTTAGTAATGTCATTGACACAATCATGCCGATGAGTGATGCAGTGTCGTCTGAGAGCCCGAAGACCACGGGCATCCAATAAAGGTCTCCGGCCTTGTCCCTTACGCACAGAGATTTCTCCAGTTTCTCTGAATCTTTTGATGATGTTATGCACTGTAGATGATGAGATTTGCAAAGCCTTTGCAATTTGACGTTGAGGAACATTGTTTTTAAAGTTTTCCACAATTTTTTTACGCAGTCTTTCACAGATTGGAGAGCCTCTGCCCATCTATACTTCTGGGAGACTCTGCTTCTCTAAGACAAAGCTTTTATAGCTAATCATGTTACAGACCTGATATCAATGAACTTAATTAATCACTAGATGTTCTCCCAGCTGAATCTTTTCAAAACTGCTTGCTTTTTTAGCCATTTGTTGCCCCCGTGCCAACTTTTTTGAGACCTGTAGCAGGCATTAAATTTTACATGAGCTAATTAAGTGGATAAAAGTGTAAAATTTCTCAGTTTAAACATTTGCTACGTTATCTATGTTCTATTGTGAATAAAATATTGTCTCATGTGATTTGAAATTCCTTTAGTTTTCATTTTATTACAATTTAAAAAATGTCCCAACTTTTCCGGAATTCGGGTTGTAGAAGTCCCGGTTGCTATACAAACAGTCAGCGAATTGAAATAAACTTGAAACAAAACAAACCATAAATATTAAATGAAAACTGAAAAGAATAGATGAAAAACAAAAAAACTGAAATGAAAACTGAAATAATTTAATTACTAAAACTTAAATAATAATGGTAACTATACAGAGGTATAAAAAAATTAATAAAATCACATAAAATATAAAAACTGAAATGGAAAACATAAAAATAAAACTAATTCAAATGTATTAATGAATGATATAATTAGAGCCCGACCGATATGGATTTTTGGGGGCCGATGCCGATGCCGATATTAACTCGAAAAGAGCCGATTTATAAGCCGATATTTTGATTTAAAAAATAATCTGGATATTAGACCCATTTCCTATAAACTGCACTTACACAACATTCAATAGCAAAATATCTGCCTGTTCTATGTATGTGGGCTGTATAAACCATTTTCCAGAATGGACTATGTTAAAAAAAAAGCCTTAGATTACAGTCTCAATGACTAAACAATTGCACATCAAAAGTATATATTTTTTAATGATCAAAAAACAGTCTGGTTTTAAACTTTTACTTTCTTCCAGTTGAAGCTGGTTTTAACAGTCTGTGTGTGTACTGTAAATAAATTATAATACTAAAGTTAAAGTATTTGCAGAAGTAGTCCCACACTTTGCTGCTACAGCATTCACCTTTTTCAGCCATCTGTAGGCAGAAAGAGAGACGGAGAAAGAATAAGCATGTGTATTAATTATATCACCATGTATCATTCATTACTCATGTCATCATTAGAATTATAATAATAATAAACTGGGATCTCCTACATAGGCAAAAATGAGAAATATATATATATTTTTTTTATTTGTCAAGTAATAGGTATTACCTACTTATATTTAACAATATTATTTCAACATTTTCCTGTTATGTCTGTAAAGCTGCTTTGAAACAATATGTAAAAATAAAAATAAAAAAAAAGCGCTTGTTCAGCTCACATTTATTTACATGTCCCCTCTGGTTTAATCATTTCTGACGCACCTACTGTAGTTACTGTAACTACACTATATTTGCTCTCACAGAACATCGTCTTGCCTACTATTACCGGAAGATTACGGAATCAATTCGAAGTTGAATGGTTAACGTAAGTGTCATGAACACACCGCTGTCAATTTTGAGAAGAACCACCTTCAAACAAGTTAATAGCAAGCATTTAAGGGGCCTGCTAAAAAGGAAGCTATTAGCGTTAGAGTAACGTAACCAGCCTGAATTCACCAAATTGTTCTCTTACATCTCCAAGTTACATCTACAAGTTACATCTCCTTCATCTCCTTGGCTAATCACTTTCTTCTGTAGTGGACTTCTGGCGCTGTTGTTAACTCTGGAGCTGCAGAGCTCCCTCTGGTGGGCACACTATGCAACACTCATAACATGAGTGAAGCATGAGACTCTGTTTCTCATGTTTCATCGGCCGTTATAAATGCCGATGCCGATTTAAATGCAATTAGCTTATATCGGCCGATAATATCGGCCGGCCGATATATCGGTCGGGCTCTAGCTATAATAGTATATAAACAATAATTAAATAACATTGCTAAAGTGCAGGATTACTGATATAATGCCAAAATGTAATAGCCTCTCTTTTGGTTTTGTTTGTGTTTGTTTTTGGACATCAACACGTCCTGCAGTAGACTGAGGAGACCCATTCTGGGCCTATCATAGTCTGCTGCTTCACAAATACACTGACAAACTGGACACTTTGTTTTCTAGATTAGTTTTGACATCAGCAATTGAAAAACCCAGATCATCTGGGAACCAAAACATAATACAATTTAAAAATGGTATATGAGGTGTACTCAAAATTGATAAAATTAAACAAACATTAACTTTAAAATCTTTTTTTTTTTTAAGAATCATGAGCTTTCTGTTAACTGGGCAAGCTGATCTCTGATTTGCTGATTTGTGTGTTCGTTATGTCACATTTAAAACAATCTTAAAAATGGCAGATTTCACATATTGGCCAATATATAGCAATATTAACATTATTACCACTTATAATAAAAGCTCTGTCCGTTGGTTTTAGGGAAATCCTTTCTATGTGAATACTCTAGTGTGCATGTAAGAAGTGCTGAGGTGGCCTGGGTCCATGCATTAATAACACAGTCCGACCGGCCCACGCCAGATGGGGTCTGTCATCCCCGATCCAGTGGTCTTAACCCATGCAAACTGAGCTGCATTTCCAGGTACTGCTTTTTCTATGAAACCTGATGTTTGTGCACCAAAGCTGACTCACCAGTTTGAGTGAGTCAATATTAAATTCATGAAGATTACACAATGGTTGGTAAAGGCTATTAAATGTCAGGAAATACAATAACCCTCAATTATCACTGTAGACATTATAAAGATCATCACATCAGGCTTTCAAGTCCCTGATGGAAGATATGACTTTCCTGACAATAATCTAACCTACATCCAGCCCAAGAACTGACCTATATAGACAACGATACATGAATCTACCAGCTCGGGTCCATCTAATTAACCCCAAATTGTACAAAATGTCCCAATTTTAGCTCTAGAGAAGTGTGTGATTTTATAGGAAGATGTGACTTCATAAATTAACAGTAAGTGTCACAGATTCATGTGTAATCTTTAATCGTTTCCATTCAAGATAATAACCATCATCCAGTTATTTGATTGTGAAATGACTTTGCACTTATGCTGATAGAGTACAGTTACATTATATTCGACAACCTTTCTCATTTTTGCACACATTGTGGTGGAAAAATGGCATAATTCTGTAGGAAATAATATGTGCAGAACGGGTCTAATATAGTTCATAATTAAACTGAACTTACACATGATAACAAACCAGATTCTTCTGCTCTCATGGGTCACTCAACACAACCATATTTCCATTCACCAAGACTACAAAAAAACAACCTTTTTCACTGCGACAGAACCTCTTTCACTGATTGTTACATGATTTATACACTGAAACAGAATGGCCATCCCGACCCGGGCAGATTTACAGCTTCGCTGGATCATTTGGGCAATGTGTGCATTACTGGTCCAATCAGACACGAGCTGGGGAAGAACGACTGAGATGCTCCATAAAGACTGCCATGTTGAACGGGATGCTTCATAATTATGAACTGACAACTTGAGACACAAATCTCATTTTCTTACCTCAAATGTTTCTTCTACTTTTGAATATAACACATCACCAATCCCAAATTGAATCTGCACTTTCTTAATTTTCTGCATTGTTTTGAAGGTAAAAATCAGCAGAATTCTGTTTTTAGCCAAGCTAAACCACCACGTGACGTGACGGGGAGGATTTCTGAAGATACTCGCAGTCACACAACACAAGTGTAGTTGTTTTTTCTCAAAACGTTTCCGCTTTACGTTTCTTTTTTCCAAAACGTTTCTTTTTTCCAAAGAGGTCTAAAGTGTGGCTACACTTTATAAAAGTGGATGCCGAATCAGCAAAGTGCAACATATGCGATAAGAGTATTGCAACCAAAGCCAGCAATACCACCAATTTAATGAAGCATTTGTTTGGATGAGTGTTTTGCCCTCCCTCCCTGTTTAGTTTGGTCTACTCCATTGCCTATCTTGAAACACGCCCCCTTTCACGCCGTCTAAAAAACAGAGAGAGAGAAAGATTTATCCAGTACAGCGAATTTCTCTAAGAAGCAGGCCATTGTATACGTTCACTTAAAACATAACCGACTGTGTTTACGAGAATACTTGCAGAGACAATTATTTTTATATAATTGTGTGTTTATGTGTTCATTCAGAAGTTACGATACACGCAATATTTTTCTGTACGCGCATTGTCTGAAATTCTGTGTACGCGCATTGTCTGAAATGCTGCTCGTAGTGCGTGCTTTGAATGAGTGAGCGCAAGCTCCGAACGCGCACAAATTGTTTAAAACAGGGGCGTTTGCGTTATGATGTGGTGGGCTGCTGTGGTCCAGGGCAACTTTTTAGTCCCAGTCCGGACCTTGAATGGCGTACCCCTATCCAAAAAGCAAAACCAGTTGAATTAATAATGTTATCCTGAGTGTGAAGTGTTACCAGAATTTGTTTTAATTAAGGTGAAAAATAAAAGTTTTGTGTTTAATGTATTTGTGTTGATGTTGAAATGGATTTTAAAACATATGGTATCAAAAAAGTACGGTTAGGAACCGGTATCGAAACTGAGGTATCGAAATTGGCACCGGATTGAAAGATTTTGAACAATACCCAGCCCTAGTATCTACCTGTGTTTCATAAAGTACACAAATACGAGGCAAAAGTGATTCGTAAGAATTTTACACCATAGAACAAATGATACACATAACTATAAAAAGAATTGTTAGGGGTTTGTTCAAAACCATAACCCTCAAATAAAACAGTGATGCTCACCTCAACCAGCACTACTTATAAAACATTCAGCATTGCTTCAGGCCCATGGGACACATATGATGCAGGTATATTGCAGCAAAACTTCCAGGAAGATTTTCTGTACAGTTCTGTACTTATTTTAGTGCTTAGATAAATGTTACACATGTAGCATCTCATACTCAAGTGCAAACACATTCTGTAAGTATGCAGATTAAGGCTGTCAAAAAAAAATACTAGAATTTCAAATATTCGTCAAATGTAAAATAAAAATCCACATTCGAATGCAAAAATGTAGCATTCAAATTTTAGGTGTGCTTTAAAGGGGCAGCTTTATCAGTGGCACTCAAGATGCGATGACGAGGTGTTGTTGCATTATAACGTTTTTATCAGCCTATCCATGGATTGTTCATTCAAAATATTGTGAAAAAAGAGAACATCAATTCAGAGAAAATCTTGTTTACCTCCCAACTGGAACCAAGCCATTCACACAGAACACATACTGCAGTTTACATATTTTCTAGAGGGACATCTATCACCGTTGCACTCGCGTCTCGCACAAGAAATCTGCATGTTTAGAAAGCCATGTAAAATTAATGCAAGTTCAACTTTGAAAAAAAAACCATATCTCGAGACTTTATGCTGGGGTTTTTTCCCACTGCAACTTGTTTTTTAAATTAAAAATGTTCTCTGTGTGATTGGCTTTCAGCCCTTTGTATTAAACTATATATACTAATGCTGCTTTATTTATAGTTGTTTAAGCAACTTAATTAATTATAAGTGTTTTTTTATGGAAGCGTATGGGTAGCAATATTCAATTTGGGATGTAATATGCAAAATGACAATGCAATATGTAAAATGACAATGCATTTCTGTATTTACATGTACATTTTCCAATACATTTGTGCAACGTTTGGTGCAAAATGAAAATGAAAATTAAATTACATAATTTTCATTTGCCATTTCATACACCAGTTTTCATTTCATACACCAGTTTTGAAAGATTTTGAACAATACCCAGCCCTAGTATCTACCTGTGTTTCATAAAGTACACAAATAAGAGGCAAAAGTGATTCGTAAGAATTTTACACCATAGAACAAATGATACACATAACTATAAAAAGAATTGTTAGGGGTTTGTTCAAAACCATAACCCTCAAATAAAACAGTGATGCTCACCTCAACCAGCACTACTAATAAAACATTCAGCATTGCTTCAGGCCCATGGGACACATATGATGCAGGTATATTGCAGCAAAACTTCCAGGAAGATTTTCTGTACAGTTCTGTACTTATTTTAGTGTTTAGATAAATGTTACACATGTAGCATCTCATACTCAAGTGCAAACACATTCTGTAAGTATGCAGATTAAGGCTGTCAAAAAAAAAATACTAGAATTTCAAATATTCGTCAAATGTAAAATAAAAATCCACATTCGAATGCAAAAATGTAGCATTCAAATTTTAGGTGTGCTTTAAAGGGGCAGCTTTATCAGTGGCACTCAAGATGCGATGACGAGGTGTTGTTGCATTATAACGTTTTTATCAGCCTATCCATGGATTGTTCATTCAAAATATTGTGAAAAAAGAGAACATCAATTCAGAGAAAATCTTGTTTACCTCCCAACTGGAACCAAGCCATTCACACAGAACACATACTGCAGTTTACATATTTTCTAGAGGGACATCTATCACCGTTGCACTCGCGTCTCGCACAAGAAATCTGCATGTTTAGAAAGCCATGTAAAATTAATGCAAGTTCAACTTTGAAAAAAAAAAAACATATCTCGAGACTTTATGCTGGGGTTTTTTCCCACTGCAACTTGTTTTTTAAATTAAAAATGTTCTCTGTGTGATTGGCTTTCAGCCCTTTGTATTGAACTATATATACTAATGCTGCTTTATTTATAGTTGTTTAAGCAACTTAATTAATTATAAGTGTTTTTTTATGGAAGCGTATGGGTAGCAATATTCAATTTGGGATGTAATATGCAAAATGACAATGCAATATGTAAAATGACAATGCATTTCTGTATTTACATGTACATTTTCCAATACATTTGTGCAACGTTTGGTGCAAAATGAAAATGAAAATTAAATTACATAATTTTCATTTGCCATTTCATACACCAGTTTTAATATGTAAAATGAAAACTAATTTTAACGCTTTATAAGTTGCAAAATGAAAATGAAAATGTATTACAGAAATGATTAGACATGTATAACATGTTCAAGCAAAAACTGTGGCAAAATTATCATTTAAATGCAATTTTTCTTAAATGCATTAACACTCACAGTCAAGACACTTACAATTGCATTTTCATTCAATGTCCCACAATGAATGTAGCAAAATTCAATGTGCACATTGAAAATGCATTCTGAGCCGATCACGTCTCCGCCCCCTCCCGACACGTCAATCACTGCGTGAACAAGGTGGGGCTTGCAGAAGGTCACAGACTCAAATCTCAAGAAGAGGATTCAAGTAAGAGAACATGGACAAGACAGTTGGTCCGTGTATGTTTTGATCATTTCGGTTTATGGCTTCAATATTTCATTCGCACTTGTGGGCGGAGCTGAAACGCTGCTTTCATCTGATTGGTCGAATTGCTCCAGCTTCAGCTCGGTCTTTTCATTCTTTCAGGCAGAATAAGAGTCAGTGCGAGTGTGACACTGTAATGTCTGAAACCACCACTCACTGTTAATTAGCATAATATTTGAATCAGATGTAGCTGGGCACATAATTCGTTATATATATATTCGTGCATGCCCCTCATCTGGTGCAGAGACGAGTCTTTTTTTCTGCGCTCTGATCTGTCTCCTGCGCTTGGCGCTTCTCCTTCTCCACGCGGGTTCTCCGCATCCAGCGCGGCCTGGATCATTTCTCGTGCCCGCTGCCTTAATTCTGCATCCAAGTAATGGTCTTTATAACGTGGATCAAGCACATTCGCGATGAAGTGCAGAGGATCCGAAAAGATCTCAGTGAGACATGTGCTAACATACTCTATAAGACTGTACTTTTCTTTGTTTTCACTTCGTGGTCCATCTCAATCTCTTTGTTAGGAGACGCTTTAGTGCTGCGAATAAAGGAATAAGAAGAGAGAGAATGTTCTCTATTAAGACCCACTGGTGTGAAGTGAATGTCGCGGGGAGCTCGTGGTCTGCGCTATGCAGGTGCAGGTCGCGTTTTCTGTTTGTGTCATCACAACATTTCGGCAGTGTTGTTTCGGTGATAAAAGTCTTTCGGCCGAAAACGAAAATGCACTTTTGGGCCATTTTCGTCCGAAAATTTTCGGTGGCCGAATATTCGGTGTATCCCTACTATTTTGATAACATTCCCATTTCCCATTCACATTTTAGAAGACAACTATGTCTGGCTAGAATAGTTGGTGCTCACATAATTGCAAAAGTATGAATGTGACGTTACATGTGAATCATAGGTTTGTTAGGGCGCAGTGTGGTACATACACAAAGATGCTGTACAGCAGGGGATACACTCAATTATTGATCTTCCTAAAGTCTATTCATACACACAGACATAACCAGCATGTAAGCAGATGCCCATTAACATTAATTGCATTAAAAAACACACAAGTTTCCTCAGCCTAGACAATGGTTTGAATATTTAATGCGACTCAAACAAGGGCCTTATACTACTGCTTTTGTTCAGGAGTCTGAAATGAACTGCCTGACATGAAGGGTAAGGAGCTATGCTTTCAGTAGATTCTAAAGGCAGAGCTCAGAAATTAATATCAGGCCCCTGTTTAGTTCATGAGGGTGAACTTTCTGAATTATAATTAAAAAGTGATTCAGTACACAGCCAGACCAGAGGAACTTCGATAGTCCAACAAGAAACAAAAATAATCAGTTAATCATTAAGTTTGACTAATTAAGCCTATTTATTACCTGGTATACAGAATACACTCTTTTACATACTGCACATGTCTACCAAAGTATCCATTAAAACAGCGATCAACAAAACTGAATTTTGCTACAAAATGTCCATCAGATTTGCATATATTTTATTTACCAAATATATTATTAAAAGAACAAACTACATTAGTTTAATTCAGTTTCCTTACATTCAAATGACATTTCTACATCTTACTTGACTCCAGAAACCATTCTAGATGTAAAAAGCCAATTCTCAACACAATTCTGAATTGCACAGAACTTGAGTCGAGTAAGGGCTTCTCTCTGATGTGACCAGGTTTAGACCAGGTTTTATTCTCACTCTCCTGCTCTCTCGCTCTCTCGCTCTCTCGCTCTCTCTCTCTCTGTCTCTGCTTCTGCAAGTAATGCTGCAATGCAGGGGTTTAACCGGAAATATAAAGCTAGAGGGCGCATCGAGCGGATTGATTCATTCACACACACAAACACACACACTTCATTAACACAGTCAGCTAGGTAAGCAGTGGTCTGTCAGGTGTAGCACCATGCTATCACTAGAAAAGCACAGATGGCATATACTTCCTTTTGAAACTTTCTTGTTTTCACGAAAAATAAAAATACCTTTGAAATCTGTCAAATGCATATCAATGGAATATGATGCATAAAGAATCAAAATGTCCATCTAGTATTTGATTTCTTCACAAGTTTTCAAGCTGTAAGTCTTCGAGCAGTGCCCTATTATAATATCCATTACTTCAAAATCAAACACAGACCTGACACACTCTCTGAGGTCATTTCCTAGTATTAGTATTTATGTAATTAATTTCACACCTCAATATGGTGCGCTTGTACCAAAGTAGCATCACATGCCCTCTGAAAAAAGGGAAATGGATTTTAGAAATCAAGTCAAATACAGTGCAAGTACAAAGTTCCATTATGAGTCAGCATCAGAGGGTTTGCATGACATTTTGATTACTCTGTCTGAACTATAATTTAATCTGTATGAAAAGCTGAAGAGCTTCATTCGTTCTCGGCCACTGGAGTGTTGCTTCTATCGAGAGTATACCCTGCTTTAGCATCTATCATGCTGCAGCACAACCAGACATTGTTTCTTAATCAAAGCAATTAAATTGGATAAGCCTCTACTCCATTTGAAAATCAGCCACAGGATTATCCTGTTTCATGGCAGGGTTAAATCAATAGATTCAATCTTATAAAAATGATCAGGTTACATGTATAAATTCACCTTTAATAAATCTGTTTATCTGCATTTAAACATTATAAAAGTTGATTTAATCATACACACAAATAATTCCTATCATCAATAGTGATTCTCATCAGATTCAAAGTCTTTCTTTTTGCATCAGTTTTTTAAAAACATTTTCGTTAACCTAAATATTATTTCTGCCTTTTGATTATGGGGTGGACGTTATGTCAAAGCTTAAACGCTTTCACCTACACACTCTTCATCAGAATGTGACTAGACAGATTGGCCTGAGCCCATTTGCTCTAATTAACCACATGATCAATAATTGGGCTTTCTTCAATTTCAATTACACTTCAGCCTAAAGATGAATTACAGAGCAAATCGGGAAATATCAAATGATGGCTGATAAATATACCTTTACTAATACTTTTTCAGATACAAACATGTTTATAATTAAATGACTTTCAAATATCATTGTTTATAAAGAGTTTGGTTTCTTCCTCCATCTTTCACCTGTTCATGGTGCTACTGAAGCAGACTTAACTGTGAAGCTCATTTGTATTATGAAAACAGCAAAACATTTTTACATGTTGACGCATTGCCCAATTATGTAAATTACTACAGAAGATTTAATGACATGTTTTGTTAAATAGAAGAGCTGTATGAAAGCATGCTGTTATATAATTTGAGCATTACAACCACTCAAAACTCAAAGAAGCGGCATGAAATGCAAATACTGAACTGTAATTTCAACGTCCAACACCATATGTCATGCAAATCTGTATACAAATGAGAAATCTAGCTGAGGTGGTGATATCCTGATGTAATGCTGCAAAAAGTAACAGACTAGGGCTCTGAACACAAATCTAATAATATGTATAAAATGCACAGTTCCAAGATTTGAACAGGAAAGTCGCATGCTGGTTTTCGCAAGGTCTGTCAGTTTATGCAGCTTATACTTTGAAAGAGTGCATTGCCAGATGATTGCTAGGTGGTTACTTACTTGCCCAAACTAACTAAATGAAAAACTCCTAGTAAACAATAATCTCTTTGCTATTAATGATTAGATAATGAAGGCATTCCAGACTGGATCCTATCATAAACACTTAACATCCGTCTGTCCAGTTGTTTTTGCAGACCCAATGTGCAGTTATTTTGATTGATAGCGAAATCCATTTCCAAAAAGACTGCAGACTTGCTGAAGGAAACAGATATGCCTTTTGGGAAAGGTAACTTGTGCGTCATTCTGTCTGAAAAACTACTTTTGGGCCAGTGTTAAAATTTGCATGTGACAGCATCACAGTAAGGCTGAAATTTAAAGGGATACAGACATTAATAAAAACCATGTCACATTTACTCCCCATCATTTCTTTCCAAACCTTTATGACTTTCTTTTGCAAGATATTCTTCTTCTATTCTTCTGCAAGATACAAAAGGAAAAACTCTAAATTTGACTTTGCCGGTTGCTGTCCAATTACAATGAATGGTAAATTAAATTTTAAACCTTCAGAAAGAATTCAAAAGTACCATAAAAGTACCTCAAGCAGGTCTTTTAAAGACATGTAATACTGCATGGAAGCCCATTTCCACCAAGAAAATAAAAATAAAAAATTTGATAATTGCAACCTTTTAGTTACAAATTTGTTTATATCTTGCACTTTTGAGAAAAAAACAAAAAACAAAACAAAAAAAAGTCAGAATTGTGAGACATAAACTCGAAGTTGCAAGAAAAATTTTTGCAATTATCTTTTTAATGTTTTATTCTGTGGCAGAAATGGGCTTCCATAATCACGTGTCGTTACTGTTAAATATAACTCTGTGTGTGTGCATGTGTGTATATCATATCATATATATATATATCAAATCAGTTATAAGTTTTCTATATATTTTCTGTTTTCATAGATTTATGTTGATTCACAAAACATGGCAACTTTTGAATAGTGAAAGATGCATTTGAAAAATATTTAGTTTACTGTAATTTAAAGATAAATTTATACAGAAATAAAGTTAAAATTGAATATTAAATAATAAATAAATAAATAAATGAAACAAATACTAATAAAATACACAAAAAGAACAAAACTACTATTAAAATAAACATTGAAAGTATAAAAATGAAAGCTAATAGAAAAGATGAATAATACTACAGCATATAAACAGTCCTAAAATACTAATAAAATAACACTGGTATGATGGTCTGGATCTCTCTCTTTGTTTTCTACAGAATAAAGAGATTCAAACTGCTCTGAGTAAAGTAGGTAAATCATACTATTGCAATTTTTTTATGCACTTTCCCTTTAACTGTGTGTTCACACCGCCAAGAGCGTCAAGAGCGTCAAAAATTGCTCTGGACACCCTGCTCACAACGCTGCAGAAATATTCGTGAGTGCTCTGACGCTCAGACGTAGATCAAATGCTTATCTTGTATTTAAGGCGGCCACAAAGCAAACAAGCTTGTTAAACTTGTGCAGCCAAAATGAGGGTAACGTTATAAGTTAACCTCATTAAATATTGTTGTGGATGAAGTATTAAGAGCCTTTACCTAATAATGTATAAAGCACTGTTAAAATACTCTGATGCAATTAAAAGTCCTGCATTGAAAATGTTACTTAAGTAAATATAATCAAGTATAAGCATTACTTAATGTAAGTATAATCAAGGAAATTTGTTTAAAAGTCGTGCCGCTCCTCGCCGCCGGCTCACATTGAAAATGAATGACTTCCGGCCACTTTGATGCTCTCGGCGCCAGCGGTGTGAACACACAGTAAGAAACGAGTCAAACAAGTCCCATCATGTTCCACAGTTAAATCTGACATTGTTTGTCTTAATTTCTCACCGGAGACGTAAAGACAATCCTCTCCTTTCAGAGGATGAAAATTATGGATGTGCTCATTAAAAGTTATGGGGTCATTTGTTTTTCCACTTATCTGACTTGTCATTTTCAGGGCGTTTCACAGCCATTGCTCCTGTCAGCTCTGATCTCCCCTTCAATCCAAACTGAACTGGCGACTGCAGAGCAGGGAATTTGAACTCACTGCTGCATTTCCAACACATTGCATTGGCAGTGTAAACCTGATATCACTGATGCCCTTGTCAGAGTTTTGGCATGTCGGTGGAAAAGCACAAATGGCAAGGTTGAGCCTGACAGATAGATGTAGGCAGATATAACATCAGGACTCGACGTGCTAGCATGATGTAGTTAGTTTTTAAGATAGCAATGCCTACATATTAGGTTTCTCAGTCAATTAATATATAATAACACATGCAATATAATACAAATTTTCATTAGATTTCAATGCATAACATGCCAAATGATTAATCAAATTGTTCAAAACTAATATACCAAATATTGATGAGAAAATCTTCCAAAAGAAGTCATTTAAAGGCATAACATTACATTTAGTTTTTTTAATATATTTTACATTATCAATTATCAACATTATCATCATCAATTATTATATTTATTAATACATTTATTTTTAAATTTTTAGCTTTTATTCATATTTTTATCAATTTACATATTTTCAGTTTTCATTTTAATTGTAGTTAAAATTTTAGTAATTTTATTGTTTTTGTTATTTTTTGTAGTTTTTTTCCATGTTTATATTTGTTTTTGATTTCTTCTATTGTCATAAGTCATAAAAAAACTGGATGACGAGTAATTTCTTAATGCTAAATTCTGAAAAAACAGAGGTGTTAATTATAGGACCTAAAAACTCTGCTTGTAATAAACTAGAGCACTGTCTAAGACTTGATGGTTGCTCTGTCAATTCTTCGTCATCAGTTAGGAACCTAGGTGTGCTACTTGATCGCAATCTTTCCTTAGAAAGCCACGTTTCTAGCATTTGTAAAACTGCATTTTTCCATCTCAAAAATACATCTAAATTACGGCCTTTGCTCTCAATGTCAAATGCAGAAATGTTAATCCATGCATTTATGACCTCAAGGTTAGATTATTGTAATGCTTTATTGGGTGGTTGTTCTGCACGCTTAGTAAACAAACTACAGCTAGTCCAAAATGCAGCAGCAAGAGTTCTTACTAGAACCAGGAAGTATGACCATATTAGCCCGGTCCTGTCAACACTGCACTGGCTCCCTATCAAGCATCGCATAGATTTTAAAATATTGCTTATTACTTATAAAGCCCTGAATGGTTTAGCACCTCAGTATTTGAATGAGCTCCTTTTACATTATAATCCTCTACGTCAGCTACGTTCTCAAAACTCAGGCAATTTGATAATACCTAGAATATCAAAATCAACTGCGGGCGGCAGATCCTTTTCCTATTTGGCGCCCAAACTCTGGAATAACCTACCTAACATTGTTCGGGAGGCAGACACAGTCTTGCAGTTTAAATCTAGATTAAAGACCCATCTCTTTAACCTGGCATACACATAACATACTAATATGCTTTTATTATCCAAATCCGTTAAAGGATTTTTAGGCTGCATTAATTAGGTAAACCGGAACCGGAAACACTTCCCATAACACCCTATGTACTTGCTACATCATTAGAAGAATGGCATCTACGCTAATATTTGTCTGTTTCTCTCTTGTTCCGAGGTCACCGTGGCCACCAGATCCAGTCTGTGTCCAGATCAGAGGGTCACTACAGTCACCCGGATCCAGTACGTATCCAGACCAGATGCTGGATCAGCACCTAGAAAGGACCTCTACATCCCTGAAAGACAGCGGAGACCAGGACAACTAGAGCCCCAGATACAGATCCCCTGTAAAGACCTTGTCTCAGAGGAGCACCAGGACAAGACCACAGGAAACAGATGATTCTTCTGCACAATCTGACTTTGCTACAGCCTGGAATTGAGCTACTGGTTTCATCTGGTCAGAGGAGAACTGGCCCCCCAACTGAGCCTGGTTTCTCCCAAGGTTTTTTTCTCCATTCTGTCACCGATGGAGTTTCGGTTCCTTGCCTCTGTCGCCTCTGGCTTGCTTAGTTGGGGTCACTTCATCTACAGCGATATCGTTGACTTGATTGCAAATAAATGCACAGACACTATTTAACTGAACAAAGATGACATCACTGAATTCAATGATGAACTGCCTTTAACTATCATTTTTGCATTATTGACACTGTTTTCCTAATGAATGTTGTTCAGTTGCTTTGAATCAATGTATTTTGTTTAAAGCGCTATATAAATAAAGGTGACATTGACATTGACATAAGTCGCTTTGGATAATAAGCATCTGCTAAATGACTAAATATAAACATAAATATATTTTTTATGAAATTTCTGGTTTTAGTTATTTTAATACCTAAAGTGAAACTAAATTTAGAAAGTTTTTATGTTATTTCGTTATTTAAAGTAACAAAAGTTATTTACAGATTCAGTTTGATTTACCTAACTACAATAACCTCTGCACTTTCAACTTGAATAGCAAAATTTTCAACATTTAAAAATTAATTACAGCTGACAGCAGCAAGTGTTTCGGAGTAGGAAACCCCAAGGATTGCAGGCTGTTAAGCTTTTCAGCACACACTGAGAACAAGTGAGTCAGCAGCAGACTTTAAGTAAAGCCATAAGAGCAAATTAGCTGCAGCAGCACACATTTGAGCGTACATTCAGATGAGGCTGAAGTGAGAGACAGCGAGCACCTGCGGGGGGAGTCACGGCCTCACAGTGAGGGAGCGGGTCTCTTTAACAAACCTGTTCTTTCCTCCGCAGTGCCTTTCTCTCCCCTGCAAGGTCGAACAAATTAGGCCAGTCAGAAACTCTGGCCCACATCTACGCTCTCTAAAGGCCCTCTCACATGACTCGCGTCAGGCCTTCAACACAAGTGACATGTGCTGCTTCGACCTGCATTTCAAAAGAGTCGGAGATACAGGCACAGAAGAGGAGATTTTTCCCTTCCCCGAACCGGATACAGATTTCCAAATGAACAAAATCTAGGTCAGTGTGAGCAAATACCCCAGAAATTGTCCGACCCACTGAGAAACAAGCAAATTGACTAATCACCTGGCATTGGTGCTCTATCTTTGGCGGCAAATAAACCTGCAGTGCTACATTAAAAAAATCTACTGCATTTGGACCCAACAAATTGGACAAGGCGTTGCTTCTAAGAAAGTTTTCTGATGAAGTGTATTGCTATATGGTTGCTAAGGTATTCTGGGAGCTGCTAGTCACTGTAAAATGTATTGTAATTTTAACAGCATAAAATTAAACAGTAAAAATGAAATAGTAAAAATAAAAAAATGCTAATTACTTAATGGTAAATTCCCTTACTCTACGGTAAAAATTTTTTTTATAAATCTAACGTGACGTTTCATATAATGTTACAGTAAAATATTGTTAAATATACATACATTCCCAGAATTCTGTGTGTGAGACTTCACATTTCATGTTTTTAATAACTTTTCAGAATTTTGTTTATAGTTTTTTCTTAATAGTTATTTACAATAGGGTTTTATGCTACATGTTGCGCTCAAAGAGTTAGTTCACTTAAAAAGCAAAATTAGGTTGTGTTTTACTCACCCCAGTGGCATCCTAGGTGTATACGACTTTCTTCTTTCAGACGAATCCAGTTGAAGTTATATAAAAAATTGATCTTTCAAGCTGTTTAATGCCACTCAGCAGGTGTTGCATGCATCAGTCTAAAAGAATTTAAATAAAAAGCACCCATCCATTAAAAAATCATCCCGGACGAGCCCCCAATTTGTTACAACTTCTGGCTCAAAGAGAAGAAACAAAAGGAGGGACACATGTAAACATAAGGCTCAATAGGAAAAGAGCTTTATTAAGCTCAAAAGTAAACCACTATAATGGAACAAAAACAAAAAAAGAAAAGATAATATTTCTGAAAATGTCAGTATCATCAGTGTGTAAAGCGAGGTGCCTGGCTGCTGGTTTAATGTGCTGTTGTAGCAATGTAAAAATGCTCAAAACAATAAAAATCAAACAAAATCAAACATAACCCAATTTTCCAAGCCCCCTTTTGGTCTCTACTAGTAATCTTTTTTAAAGTCTAAACTAAGGCAGGTGTAGGCAACGGACTGCAGATTGAAGTGAGTCGTAGGCGGAGCTGCCAATCAAAAGTAGCCCAAATTCATATAACGGTAACTGTCACAATAGTTGCTTCAAGGTCCAAATCAAGTCCTGCACCCTCAAGTCTCTATGATTTTCTGCTTTCTAGACATAGCTTGAATCCCTCATTTTATAAAGGTATGGATTATTCCACCCATTTAATGTCCAATCGATTTGTTTTGAAATCAAAGTTGTTTGGATGAAATAATTAAATCTCACTTACTAGAAAGCAACAATTGAGATATTTAAGAACTCTCTTTTGTGATTTCTCTAAACAACAGATTTAAAACCAGATTTTCCTTTCACAAGCATGAACATATAAAGGAAAACTACAACTTCTATGTCATCCACTGAAGGACACAGTGCTATTATTGGTCCCTAATGACAGAGCACCAGGAGGGGGCAGCAGAGCAGTATAATTGGTCTATTATAGCACCAGAATATATGAACTCCTTTTTTCCAGCACCTTGTTTTATCAGCCTGTGGTTTTAGCTGGTAATTTGATCATGCAGCAATACGGATCATCGATCATTCATTAAATTAGCCGACATAAAAGCAGACGCCGAATCAAAGCGCAGTGCTAAACCTGTCTGCAGCAGACACCACTTTCACTTTGCATGTAGCTTGTAGTAACATTTAAATATTTTCCATTGTGAATTCAACTTGCATATCATGAAATTGAAATGCAGGAACTATAAACAAGACACACTTTGACAAATGTATGCTTATGCAATTATACATACTATTTTATATCATAATCACTTGCGCTGAATAATGCATAAGGCTGCGATAGGAAATGAGAATAACAAAGTGTTTTTAATTAAGTGCAACATATCCTTCATCCCAGGACAAGACTCTAACTTATCATACAAAGAGTTCTGGATTCACATTTTACGTGAGCTTAATTACGTACTTAACTGAGGTTTTTCCATTAGAGGTCCAACAAGCACATTGGGGAGTTTGGTGTGACACGCATAAACAATATAACTCATTTATCAGAGACGTTCAGGGGTTTCTGGGGACTGCATTGAATAGCCACTGGGATCAGAACTGTTTGGCTGCTCTGTAAAGGGGCGTTTATATTATCTGCCTTCACAATTCAGTATAAAGTCATGAATATTTTAAACATAATGTTTACATGAAAGTGATTGGTTTGATCTGCATGATTACATGCTCCAAACAGTGTTGTTATTGTTAAAGAAAACAAAGTTCGCCCAAAAATGACAGTTTGCTGAAAACTGACTCACCCTCATCCAAGATATAGATAAGTTTATTTCTTAACTGAACAGATTTGGAGAAATGTATCATCACTTGCTCAACAATGGATGCTCTGCAGTGAATGGGTGCCGTCAGAATGAGAGTCCAAACAGCTGATAATAACATCACAATAATCCACAAGTAATCCACACCACTCCAGTCCATCAGTTCCAATTTTGTGAAGCCAAAAGCTGCGTGTTTGTAAGAAACAAATCCATCCAAGATGCTTTAACTTTAAATCATTCATTCTGGTCAAAATACAGGTTCATAATCCATAATAACGTTTCCCTACAGGGAAAAAAGATTATGATTTTATCAGCTGTTTGGACTCTCATTCTGGCAAAATTGGCTTACGGCAGAGGATCCAGTGGTGGGCAAGTGATGTAATGCTAAATGTCTCAAAATCTGTTAAATTAAGGAACAATCTCATCTACTGCCTAAGAGTGAGCAAATTTTCAGCAGATTTTCTTTTTGTTTTTTTGTAAACTATTCATACTGAAAACAAGTTTAAGCACTAAAACTACTAGAACTGAAAAAAATTAAGTTAAATAGAAACATTTAAATATTTGAATAACATTTAAAAAAAAAAACTAAAACATTTAATAATATCTTAAAATCAAAAACTAATAAAAATGACAAAAGCACATAAAAAACTGAAAGGATGAAAACAAAACTGAAAATATAAAATCAAAAGCTAATTCATAATTTTCAAAAATACTATAATAGTGATACCAAAATAATACTACTAATAATAAAATACTAAAATAACAATGGTCCCAAACATACATCAGTCTTCAGACATGCATGATATGGCAATCAGTAAGTTAAGGTAGGTTATATCAAAGTAGGGCTGGACGATTAATCGAAAAGTAATCGAAACCGAAATTTAGAACGTCTAACCGAAGTAATTTTCCCATGTCGGTTATTTCGGTTATTTCCTGTTAATACTTCCCCCTTAAAAGCGTGTGTAGCCACATGATTCTGCCAGTCAGTGGCATAAAAGCAAAACACGGTGAGGTGAACGCCGGTTCATCACATAGTGATGGCGCACGAGCAGTGAGTCTTGAGTCTTCACTAAACTTTGTCAGTTGTATTTGTTTTATGGTTTGGACGCTCAAGCGATTAGATGATCGGATGTGTATTATATCGAGCTACCATGTTCGCGCAGCTGCATTGTGGCACGAACACTCATAGCTGTGAAGATCGCGCGCACAGAGGAACGCAGTTGTCAGCGCTGTCCTGTGATTTATCACTTAAGTATCTTAGAATCTCAAAACTTATTATAGCATATTTTTCTACTTTTGAAGGAACTAGGCTATTTACAACCCCAGTTTCACAATAATATAGAGACGGTATGACTAATTCACACACGCAATCACTCGTACTGGTACTGTTTACCTTTAATCTTTATTTATCTCTTACACCGAGCAATAATATGTGAGAAATGTTACGAACATAGATAAAATAACTGCTGATAGTGAGCTATGATCGCTCTTTCAATAGGAAAAAATATCCCACCTTTTCTAGTCGATCTCAACCGTCTGGCAGAGGCCAGTCTAAAAAGACGCTCAGGACAGTTGACAGAACGCTGCCTCGTGTCGTCACGAAAGCGTATCATTTTCACGTGTTATTAAGCCTTGCCACTTGCAAATGTAACCATTCAAAAGACTTTAAAGCATTCAAACAAGATGCGGAAAAGCTGAAGTGAGCAGCTGGTTACTCGCGCGCTGTGCTCGGTGCGCAGGCGGAGAGAGAGCCGCGTCTCACGGACAGCAACACTGAACCGAGCTCTTATTTGTGAAGTTCTCCTTTAAGTTCCTCCTGCACCTCAACGAACAAAAACAAATCACAGTTTAAACAAACAGAAAAGGATGTGTAAGAGCCCACTTCAGCACCGCGGTGTTCTGGTGTTCAGGCTCACACAGAAAGAGGCGTCTCAAAACGCTTGAACACCGAATTTGTCTGTTTTTGCTCTTGTACCGACAAATACATTAAAAATATGTGAAAATATCCGTCTTGGATAGTATGTTCTAAAAAACTGTCAGTTATGTCTTAAGTTAAAGTAAACAGTTGAGAAAAAAAATCGTATAAAAATCGTGTATTTTATTGGATGCATTCATTGTCTCTTAAAGTGACCGCGCCTAATAGGCGCCGCGTTGCATTCTGGGACGTGGCGGGCATGTTGATGAACAAATAAACAGAACAAACATACAAATTAAACACTTTCAAACAGGCCCACTGGTACAACCTGAACTGGGACCCCACAAACCCCAGCTATGGCCCTGTTTACAGTACAAATCTTGTCAGTGAACTATGAGGGCAAAAAAACAAAACAGAAACAAAATAATCGTTCATTAATCGTAATCGAGGTAAAATGTTCAATTAATCGAGGTTTTGACTTTAGGCCATAATCGTCCAGGTCCAGCCCTATATCAAAAGTACAGTAAAGGTACAGTGCTTATTTATAAAAGATAAACACACACACAAACCGTGTAATTCAGCAGAATACATTTCAATACCATTTGTCTTTGTCAGAATTGGCAGTGGCTTGTAGAAGAGCTTTCTGAGCAGTACTCGTGTGTGTGTGTGTGTGTGTGTCTCGGGGGGATGGACACACACTGCACCAGTAACTGAGCGCCGTGCAGCAGTCTATGTTAGCCTGAAGCGCTGTGGCCCACAGTCATCCACCCAGCCATTTGCTAGCATTCACGCCTCGTTTTAAAGCACTGCTGCTTCACCTAACGGGTTATTGCTGCAAGATTATGTAATTGCAAATATAATATGTGACGTTTTATAAGAATGTATACATAATTTGCCTCATGCACAAACACACAAAAGACAGTATTCTCAAATAAGCATGAAGCCAAATGCCACCAGTGCCAAGAGTTATTTCCATCATAATAGATTTTACTTTTGACTACATAAACCACAATCGCAGAAAGGTCAATGCCTATCTATCAGTTTGCCAGTCAAATATCATAATATCATTAAGAAGAGACAACTTTTAGCCAATAAAAGTCCAGAAAACAGAGATATCTTACATATTTTTTTTGACTAAGTCCCGCCTTTAAAATGTAACTGACCAATCATGTCGTCCACCAAACTGTAATTGAAAGTTCTGTCTTTAAATAGCTTTGCATTGAATTTGAAAGAATTTATCAAAGAAAGTGTTAAAAGGTTGTGTATTTTTAATTTTTTTTAAATGTACATTTTATTGTTTATTTTTATAAAAGTTCATTTTTGCATACACTACGTTATCAGTTAGGCCATCCTTAAAAATATTTTGGTTTGCATTAACAGTAATTTAAAAAAAAAAAAGGGTCGGTAGGTCGGTCTATTTTTTTTTCAAGTTTCAATGTAAAAAAAAAGGAAATTTTTGGCGAAGGTGATGACGTATGAATTTAAACAAATTAGCATATCGTGACGTCACTGACTGTGTCTTCAACCCGTGCCTTCGGGCGCATAATTGCAAACCTCATTTTAATGCAGGCTATATAGACCACAAACAAATTAAAATCTTTGTCAAAAACATGTTTATTGCATGAATTTCCGGTGAGAAGAAAAAAAATGAGGTACTGCTATACTGTTTTCCTTGCATCCACCACTAGGTATCAGTGCAACCTACAAATGAGAGACCGTTTACTTTGCTTTCTTGGGTTGTCACTTTTGTGAAAAAATCCTGTTTGATTTGAGTAACAAGTGTTCATTGAATCGATTGTAAAATCGATTTTGCATGTCTAAATAAGTTCTATACTGCAAATATCACCAAATATAGGTAAATCCACGGACAACAGGCAGGACGAAAGTAAAGACCAATTTTTCTGATGATTTATTGGCGTGAAGTTACGTGCACAATGACAAACTGGAGTGCAACATTTTCAAAAAGCAATAAGCAGTGGACTGCCATAATGCAAACCATTTACTGCAGGCTTCAACATGGCTGTGTTAACGATAAGAAATGTCAACAACAACAAAAAAATCGCATAGGCGATTCTAGGGCTGTCAAAAAAGAAATCGAATAAAATAAAAAATGTAAAATAAAAATCCACATTCGAATGCAAAAACGTTGCATTTGAATTTTAGGTGTGCATTAAGGAAGCTGCCTTATGAGCCCCGGTATTTCACGGTCCGTGTTCCATTCCATCTCGCCGCGTGCACAGCCGTGTCTACACAACTGTCAAAGGCGGACGAGCTCGACACGCAGTAGCTGCTGTCTCATCTTTCGCCTCGTGTACGCTCACCGTCCGCGCGGGTCTCAAAAAATGCCCATAAGCGGATGATGAAAAGGACATAATGCAGACAGTGCACGGACGGCCGAAGTATACTTGATCTTTATCAGTGGCGCACGAGATGCGATGACGATTTATGTGGCATTGCATTATAAGGTTATGTTAGCTATCCAGTTGAAGCCACTTCAAAAAAAAAAAAAAAAAAAAAAGAGAACATCAATGTGGAGAAGATCTTGTTTACATCAAAACTTAAACCAAGCCATTCACACAGAACGCATATTTCTTGCATTTTCTAGAGGGACACCGTTGGACTTGCACAAGAGAGCCGCATGTTTAGAAAGACATGTAAAATTAATTTATTTTATTTTATTTTCTAAAAAGATCTCGAGACTTTATGTTGGGTTTTTGTTCCCCATCCCACTGCATCTCATGTTTTTAAATGAAAAAAAAATTATCCTGTGTGACTGGTTTTCCGCCCTTTTTATTTATTTTACAATGCATGCATACATGACGCTGTTTTGTTTATAGTTCTTTAAGCAACTTAATTAATAATAATTGGTTCATAAAAATAATTTTAAATATTATGTTGTTTTTTTTCACAGTCATGTTTTCTAATGCTTTGAATAAACGTGCAGTAATATTTTGCGGCCTCAGAAGAGAATAAGAGAATAATCAGAAGAGAATAATCTTGAGGCCTCAGAAGAGAAGCAAAAAGCTTTTCTTAACCCTAACTGAAATTTTGCATTTTAAATTCGAATACAATCATATTTAAGTAAAAAATTCCAATTTAGTTTTTCAGCTATTTTGACAGCCCAAGGCTATTCTAGCCTGAATCTGTATCTGTATGCATGAGACTGTCTGAATACCGGCAAAATTCACATTTCTGTTGTAAAAAGAGAAACATTGTGCAGAAGTATTATTTGCTGTTAAGCGTGTATCCGAAGCTGCAGTTGCTGTGACGCGTGTTCCAAAAAAAAAAAAAAAAAAACTGGACACGCTCCAAAAAAAAAACAAACACCTGGACGCGCTCCGAGTCAAGGTCGTTAAAATCAATTTCCTATTTTCGTTTTCGAAACTTGTGTTGGTTGGTCCAATCGATTCGTGCAATAGATTTTCGAACATAAAGTGACAGTCGACACGGACACGATTTTAGACTAGACGGGACAAGGGATGGGAAAAGATCTGGGCACAGTTTTTCCAGAGCTTCGTGCCAAGTTAAAGCAGTGTCTAGCTGCTTTAATGAATTTTTTTAGATGTATTATGGTGCCCGAACCCGTATGACTTTAAACAGTGACCACGAACATTTTGTTTACTGCAGCCACAGCCATCATTACCAAGCGCGAACCATTGACTCTGACAGTGAATGAGAGGCGAAGCGAACGCACAGGCCATAGTGTGACATCCGTGTAAACATAGATGACATCACAGGTTTTTTTTTAATTAAGGAAGATAGCCTTCGTTTGTATGTAGGCCTAGGAAATGTATATATTTACAATACTTACTTAAATATAATTAATATTATTTTATTGCTTTTGTATTAGTTGTTTGAAAAGTAAAAAAAAAAATTGGTCGGTCTTAACGCAAATATACAATCGGCAAGTCGGTCAGACTAAAAGCAAAAAAAATAAATTGGTCCTAAATTGACAGGGTCGGTCGGGTTACGGCAAACAAGAATATTTTTAAGGATGGCCTTATAAACACTTTCAAATGAGGCTTTTCTCTTTTCCATTTTGATTCAGTCTATTTTACTGTGTAATTTAACAATTTGTGTCAAGACAAATGTTCTCAATTCACAGTCCATGTAAAAATAATACACACATTTTACTGAAAATCACACTGTTCACAATTCATTTTGGGTCTATAATACTTATCTGTGCGAGCAATGGTAACCAAAGAGGGCGGAGCTTAGCAAAGGGTCAATATCATAGAACTGTAAAATTGCTTGTTCTCTAACACTCCCACACACACACCTTCCTCATCTGATTTAGTCAGCATGCTGAAACATCTCGCAGCCTGAGGGCACTGAATCTACCAGCCCAGCACCTTGGCTGTCCTTACTAAATATGATGTTATGGAGCTGTCACGAACACGTCAAACTCGGTTGCTGCTCTTTCATCAGTTCTGAGTCATCTGATGGACAGGGGAAGATCGCTGCTTAAATGCAACCTTTTGTGTGTGGAGTTCAGTTGTGGCATTTATGTTGTGAACGAATCAGTATTGTGAATTTTGTGAACGAATCACTGTTGTTGTCTTTCATGCATTGACACATAAAGATTTAATTATTCCAATTTTTAAATGTGTGAAAATTATTATTGAATTGCATGCTTAAAAATGGTTAACATTGCTAAAACACTTCTCCTAGTAGATCTGTAACGTGTACATTTTTTAAAAGAACAGTACAACTTTTTTGGTCATGATTTCGGTCATGATGGAATGATTCTTTGTTTTAGAATGAATTTTTAAGCATATGATTTATAATAGATAGAAAGTGTCACTGGATGAATCTCAAAAGAGTCGACTCACTGGCTGTATTCTGGCTTTCACTAAACACTGCAGTGACAATCACTTCCATTAGTATATCAAATAAACCCAAACCACAGAGCTTCCCTTTTGTTATTGTGAATGAACAGATGTAGTGGCCAAAACAGCTGCCGTGACTGAGCTCTAGAATTGTGAAACAAGGAATTGTTTTTCTGCATTGTCCATTTTAAGCACTCAAGAGTTTATGAAGCCATTACATGAGGAGTGATTGATGTGACAATGAAGATGCTGTTAAAGCAAAGCTGTGTCGGCGAGAAAAAAAAGAGAAGGTAGGTAAAAAGAGAGAGAGAACATGATACAACCACACCTTTACTACGCAGCTTGAAATGCAGCTTTACGAAAACTGGAAGTGATTTAAAAAAAGAAACTGTGTTAACAAAGGCTTTCAAAGCTTGGTCAAATATGACTAATTTAAATAGCTTGCTCATGGTTCCTTCAGTGCAGCATCACTGATGACAGATCAATTGTTTCATTAATATTGACCTGGCAAATGTCCAGTCTGAAAATCACTGCCTTATGGCAAACATATTACGTGGCCCTTTTGATTGTACACTATGAAGTGTTTCACCAATTTAAAAAACGGGTCTCAGTATCTTGAGAACAGGGAATAAAATAAAATGAGATAAAATAAAAACACTTGGATGGGCAATGGAAAATAAAAATAATACAATTAAATTAAATACAACAAAGATAATGATTATCACCTATTTTACACAATATTTACTCAAAATGCACAAAAGTACAACCACCAAAAATGTAAATTATTAATTGCTTGAGGATGCTTTTTTCTATTTTGAAACTGACACAAGGGGAAACCACAATAGGCGATGCCCATAATCTCAAATAAATAATCTGACTGACACTCAATATATCAGCCTGCCAATATGTTTATTCATTCTCAAAAGTGTATGCTACATAACTGTACTGTTTATATCTTGACTATGTGACTTGCTGACAATAATGATATCCTATTGTGGCTTTTATGAAAGTAATGAAATCAGCTTGTTAAGAAAGAAAAGAATACATTTAAAGCATGCCCACAGTAATTTCAACCATGTTGATTAGACGAACCACAGGGAAACCCTTATGCTTTATGTGAACGCATCCCAATTTCAGCAAGACACGATTACAGCAGGCAAAGACCATTCAATTTCATGAACCATCAAGCAGATATCCACTTTTAAAAACGTATGGCACTCTAGAGAGCGAGAGATATAGATCGAAAAATAAGAGGTTTGGGTATGTCACCTCGACTCCAAATAAGAAAAAACAGTAAATACTAGAACATAAACCAAATGCAACGTCCCCAAGCTCACGATGAGCGAGATGTCCTTTATAATAACATTGCATTAGGAGTCTGTTAAGTTATGAGTCTTGAATCTGATATTGCGTCATTATTACCCAAGTCCTATTCATTACTGTAAAACAAAAAAGGGACAATGTTCTTCTTCAAACCTTACTGGCCCATGTACTGCAGCAAGGGAGCATGATTTATTACAGGAAGGGGAAATGGTTTCACTCCACTGAACAGCCTCCACACATAACCCTCACATAAGTGTGTGTGTGTGTGTGTGTGTGTGTGTTTGAATGTGTCCAATGCGGCGATGCCTCCTCTGTCTCACCTCTGCTTTGAGTAAAGCGAGGTCTACTCTGAATCTAAACGAGTGCTGTTTTCATGTGGTGCTCCCAAGGACTGACCCGAAGCACTTAGCCGAAGCGTTGCGGCCCGGGGCACCTCCCAGTCATCTATCTGTCTCCATTTGTCTTTCTCCAGAGCTATTCACCGGTCACCACTGCAATCAATGAGATTACCTCTTAAATTGCCTTTTGCTGTTATCGGCTCTGCTGGGTTGTCTTTGAAAAGTGCATGTACAAGCAAGAATGAATACAACACAACGCTAGACTTCTGCAACTGACCTCAGCGCAGTTCGTTTCACGTGTTTAATGAGAAAAACAAGACGATGCAGTTCACTTCCCCTAAACATCTAGGTAATCAGGTTTATAACATCCTTTGCCAGCAGACAGGACGAGTAAATCTGCGCCTGTTGTCGGCGGAACAGCTTGATCAGCAAAAACATGGCACGATCAGCAGCCAAACGGCCAGTAACGAGCTCTATGCTGAACGCCAACCCTAAACAGTCTGCAGAACAGCTTGTACTATCAACTCGAACAATTCTAGAGAACATGGTAGTGTTTCAATGCACATAAACCATTAAAAAAACTTGCCATAACAACATTAAAAAGTGCACAAACAGCTGCAGTTGTGTTTTATGATCATGCACACTCGATCTACAGAGCCAGCAGTGATGTGTCAGACCGCATCTCTGAGTTATCAAGAGAAGCAATTTGTGCGTACAAATTATGAGACTCTCAAGTTCTATTCTACGCACATCGGCCACTATTATGTAATGTGATACTGCAGCACTAGGATGCTACGTACTCGCACTCTCCTGCGCGCTGAGAAAGTTCCACTCGCTGACAAAGATCTTCCTCTCTCTCCTCTCTGCCGTACGCCGCCTCTCCCTGATTTTTGTTATAATGACTGAAAGACTATATTTAGATTCCTGTCTAAACATTAAAATGTTACAGTGCATTGTATAAAAGGCATGCTTTATCATAAAAGGGGGATACTGTACTTACCTCTGTACCGCGTGTGTATCCTCACTGGAGATGTACTGCACCAAGAGGAGGGTGGTGATGCAGAGGGGGGTTGAGGAAAGAAACTTCGCAGAGCGCGCAGGGCACTTGGAGAGCTTGGGTTGGGGGGGGGGGGAGAAAAGTGACAACAATCAGGACATTTGGTTTATCCTCTTCTGGTTGTGTTGAAAATATCAGACCTGTGCAAACACACACACACACACACACACACCCCTGATGTCTTCCTCTAAGGCTATGCACCCCCACGCTCACACACACATGCACACACACACAATAGCTCGGATCGGGACAGATGCAAAGATGCTCTCATGCACACACACACACACACACATCTCTAGTCTCACACCCTGCAATCGTTGCTCAGTAGCACAGCCCCTGGTGTTTCACTGCTGTATTTCCCGGCACTGAGCTGTCATTGGTTCAATCACGGCTCAATAAAAACTCCTCCCATTTCCAAATGGGTAAGGAGGTTTTTTTTTCCACTGCACACTCTGAAACCCAACCCACCCCTCCTGCTTTTAAAAACCTGCACTAGCTACATGTAAGGAGAATGCTGAGCTGTGAAAATCTTGCAGGTTGGAGTGAGAGGAGAAGAGGGGAGGCGAACGCGAGAAGGCGGGGCCAGGGACAGAGAGAGACGCAAGTAACCAATCAATGAGCTGCAGAGAGTAGCGCGAAAGATGCGGAGGGCTTCAGAGGATGCGTTCTCTCGCTGCTGCGCTGATGAATCTTCAGCGTATTAATAACAAAAGACATTACATGTTAAACTGTACTGAATGTTAATGAATAAAGTGAGTATGTACGCAGAAATAATGTCAATAAATCTTTGTCGACTGTACTGTCCTCGCGGGCTTAAAACAATATAATAATCAAGGCGATCAATGTGGAAAGATTCAGAGAGAATGATTCTTATGAGCCGATTCTTTGTAGTGAATTGAAAACGCGAAAAAAAAATCTGCTTCACGAGATTATAAGCCGGTTCTTTTAATTAAAGGATAAATCAATAAGACAGATTTACAAGTTTTAATAATTCTGAGGAATACTTCACTGAACTGAATCAAAGCTCAACATCTGACTTGGTTGATGAAGAGCAAGATGTAAGTATACGTTAACGATACATTACCGACTGGCTGTTCACATTAAATGTATTTTTTATAGCCAATATATGCGTTATATATAAATCAACAAATATTGCTAGTGAAGTGCAGCAAAAACAAAATTTCTTAAGGAATCGATCAATCGGGGTCACAGGTTATCAAATGAAAAAAACAAAGTTTGCAAACAGAAACGAAATATAATCTTATAAAAATCCAAATTATAGGTTTTGCGTCATTTAACATTACCGGATTATTTTTACATAAAAAAACAATACTTACAGCTCCAAAAAGCACCATCTTCAGAAAAACGTCGTCAAAATAACCGTTGACATTTAAAAGACTGATTCCCGCGTATGCTACAGTTTATCTGGTATAGTGGTGAAGCCTGGTAAAAAAAATGTGACAGCGGTTTGATAACACCACACAACAAATAAAATTCACTCTTTTTCGCATGTCTAAAGGGATACCCCAAAATAAAAATTTTGTCATTAATCACTTACCCCCTTGTCATTCTAAACCCGTAAAAGCTTCGTTCGTCATCAGAACACAATTTAACAACGCTGAGCCCAATGTTCACAGGCGTGTTTGTTTTAGAGAATCGACTAGTTTTTTAAGAACCGATTCATAACTCAAAAGCAACTGTTCGTACGAATCGCTTTGCGGAATTTGTTTAGTTACAGATCTGTTCGAATCGTCGAAACGTTTATGAATCCTTTGCTTCGAGTTTCGGAGCTGATCGAACTATCACGTGATGGAGCCTTCGTAACGTCAAAGTTCGTTACTGTTACGTTACAGAAATGTTCTGAAACGGTTTGATAGTAGCCTACTACTATAGGCTAGTAGTTGATTTCAAGTGAACCCTTGAACCAGTCAGTTATTTAAATGAATTAAAGTTGAGTAAAATTTTAAATAATATTCTTTAAAAAGAAATAAGGGCTACAAAGTGATAAAATATTACTAAAGTTAAATAGCCTAGTATTTTGTGTATATTTGTGTTCTCATTGTATTTGCCCAACTTCAACCAGCAGATGTCTTCAGCAACCAGACTTCTGCTTCTCCCACCACAAATTTGATGTGCTTTTGAGCAAAAACAATGATGCTTTTATTGTGAACTTTACGTATTTAACCAGAAAGACAGCCAGGAACGGCTATTTGGTAGCCTACTACTTAACAATGACAGTAACATGTTAGCTATCCAGCTTACTAATCAGTAGACAATACATAACATATAAGGGTATACACTATTGACTTATGGTGCTTCATTGATCACTGTTCAATCTGTAAAATATCACTTTGTGAGGTTATAATTCATAACCCTTCACCAAGTAATAATTTAAATTTTTTTAAAGCTGGCAAATGATCCAATCCCAGAACTGAGAGTTTTAAAGATGGCAGCCTCCACTTTGCGTTTACTTCCGGTGGAGCCTGCGCAAACTGACCATATGACACTGAAATGAATGGCATATTTTAAAGCTCCTTGTCTGCAGTAAATATAATGACTCATTGGCCCTGCCCTGACTCCAGCCTGCTGCGCTCCAGCAGCATGTAACTTAATGTGCTCTATGTAAATTATTAAAGACTGATGGGACTTGCTGTAGAACTCACTCTCCAGCAGAGCAATCCGTCCACACACTCCAGAACCTCATAATAATAGAAGCAGTTCACAGTCACCATATCTTACACTGTCAGACCGACTCGCAGCGTCACTGTCTAATGAACTGTGCTGTGTTTCCTCCCTAAAGTAGGAGGCAAACTCATGTAGTTTCATTATATAATTCTACAAGGTGCTTGTTAGCTGTGCTGTATGATATTTAAAAAGATCAGCTGAATTATTTTAGTCCCCCACCCCCTTTAGTCTATCTCCATTTGCAGGCTGGTGCCTCCTCAATACTAATTAAATAGGTTTGATGGAGTCCAATCCGTCAACATCTAAAATCAATTAAATAAAGTCAGGCCTTTGGCCCAAGGGGTAGAGCCGCTATGCCTGGATTCTTTCTACATGATTGCGAATTCCTTCAGATTGGAAAAACAAACTCCAAACCTGAAGTTACACAGTATGTGTAAGCTTCTACCATTACAGGGATTTAATCAACTAGACAGAAACCAAACTAATGCTCTAGTAGATCTAAAGTGCATTCCATTTACTGCGTAATTTTTATTCCTTTTTATATCTGTGTTTTTGTCAGGTATACATAAACACATGGTGCTTTAGAAAACTGCCGATGTAATAACCTACATAGAATCCTGTAGAGTGTCAGCTGGGTTTTATGAATGTCAAACGGGTGTAGCTCTATGATTGGATTTATTATTATTGAGGCAGCAGTAGAGTCTTCCGGGCCGTGGCAGATGTCCAAGTCATCCTGTTTCTGTGCCTGCAGAGCTCTCCTTTGGCAAAGTGGGATGCAGTTTTTGGCCAGCTTTGGCCAGAGAACCAGGCTGCATGACGGAGCAAGAATTCCTTGGATGCATTAAGAAAATGTACAGTGCTTCAGGTGCTTAATTTAAACGTAAAAATACTGTGGCGTGTCAGAGGAAAGATGCAGGCTATTACAGTTAAGTGTACTTAATTATGATGGTCTGATAAGTCTAACAACTTTTATTGTACAAACTGTGGCTAAAGGTTAAGTACTAAAATTACTAACATTGAAACTAAAATAAATTAATTAGAGCTTAATAAAAATATGTATTTAAAAAACTAAGACGAATAAAATGACAAAAAAATCTAATTTAAAATAAAAATGTATTAAATAAAAAATAAAACAAAATGAAAAACCCACACACTAAAAACCCTTTGAAACATAAAAAACCAATCTGAAATAAAATGTCAGCTAATAAAATACGTAAGACTGAAACTGAATGCAATATAGAGTTACATACATTACAAATGTTTGATAAAAAATAAAATAAATGAAAATAAAGCAAAAATTATAATATAAAAGCTAATTTAAAATATTAATAAATACTTTAGAAACAATAAAAAAAACAAATTTCTAATTTCAAAGGCTGCGCCCCCAGAGGTCGCATTTGTAGGCCCCATCGAGGATGTCTTGGTTTGGAAACGTAACCAACGTAAAGTTGACTGTTATTAATTGTGAGGCATAATTTGTTTTAATTTCTTTCTTACTTTGGAATGTAATGGTGCCCAGTGAAATATGTAGCCAACAAATGCAACTTCCTGAGGGTGCAGCCTTCAAAATGAGAGTCAAATATAAACCACCCAAATCAATTTTACAACTGCCTAGTAGCTGCCTAGTTAGATTCCAGAGCGCTGTAGCAACCGCCCAGAGCACTTTATACAACTTTTCCTTTCCAGTTCTCAAGTTAGGTGTTGACTAAGACTTTATCTCATTACAAAACACCACTGACAGGCTGTTTATGCAAACCATATTCTAGAAATACATGTCAGTCTGTTGTCAGCATGCGTTTTGTGCACTCAAATTCAGCTGAGTGCTGTCTGTGCTTCTCTATATCATCAGTTCTTATTGCAGTAGACAGAACATCTATTGAGCATCATTTGTTTGTCCAGCTGCGATGCCACAATAGTGATGCCGCCCCGAATGACAAGCACCATAAACCTGATACAATACAGCCGGCTCCATCATTCATCTCTGTGAGGAATGCTGCGTATGTTATCAGATTACAGTTCATCACAGCTTTGGAAACTAGATGTGTATCCTGGTTTTGCATTTCCAAGATTGTGGATATTAAAGATTGGAGAATTTATGATAACGTTATTGATAATTAAACAGAAAAGTCATAATTTCTTAATTAGATTGAGTGGTGGTGAACATCATATTTACTCTGCAGCACAGATTATCAACCCAAACCCAGATCTGGAGAAATGTTGCATTTCTGTAAATCACTTGCACACCAATGGATCCTCTGCAGTGAATGGGTGCCGTCAGAATGAGCGTCCAAACAGCTGATAAATACATCACAATAATCCAGACACGCAGCTTTTGTCTTCACAGGATGTTAACTGATGGACTGGAGTGGTGTGGATTACTTGTGGATCATTGTGATGTTTTATCAGCTGTTTGGACTCTCATTCTGATGGCACCCATTCACTGCAGAGGACCCATTGCTGAGCAAGTGATGCAATGCTTAATTTTTCCAAATCTGTTCTGATGAAGAAACAAACTCATCTACATCTTGGATGGCCTGCAGGGAATACATTTAAATTTTTGGATGAAAAAAAAAATCTTTACAGACACTTTTTATCTCCAGATTTTTATGAAGATTTTATTCAGATTGATTTCAAATCATGCAATGTCCTATAGCAATCCAGCAGCATTCCTTGACCAGATCCGTTTCGGTTTCAGATTCAGCTCCCAGTCTCTGGGCTCAAATTGGCATTTCTTCAACTTTCTGCTCTCCCATGTAGTATATAACCATCTCAACAGACTGTGCACTGTGACCTCAAACCCAGCAGACTCATATGGCACAGGCAGCTGTGAAAATCCACAGATGAAATCAGCTTCAGATTCAATCAAACTTCTGAGTATCTTATGAAAAGAAAGATCTAATATGTTCAGTCCACACTGAATAAGTCAAGTGGTTGTGTGGGTTTAGAGGTAAAGCAAGCGCTGTGATGGATTCTGGTGGTGTTTTGAATCTAGTACAGTCTTTATGTTATTCAATGTTATTGAGTGACTGGGTCATGTTAAAGGTTATTTAACAAAATTAAATAAAAGCTTTGAGTTGAGGACGCATTGAATGATCAAATGTTACAGTAAAGACTTTTAAGGTGATACAAAAGATTCCATTTCAAATAAATGCTGTTCTTTTGAAAGAATGCTGAATGAAACACATCACAGTTTCTATAAAATATGAACATCATGTGACACCGAATACTGGAGTAATGATACTGAAAATATTGCTTTGCATCACAGGAAAAAAAATCACATTTTATAACATATTCATCTAGAAAACAGCTATCTTATATTGTTATTAATATTTCACAATATAACTGCTTTGATGAGCATAGGAAATGTCTGTCAAAAACATTTGAAAAAATCTTCTAATTGCTAGTCTACATAGAAATACACTGTATCAGATTTTTACATAGTACCTCAAGGATGTGTTAGCATACTTTAGACCCAGATTTGATAACGACATGGCCTTGTTCACAAATTAGGATTCAAGTGGAGGACAACTGTTGAGGAATGTTGTGGACATGAGTTTTCTAAAGGCCACATTTTAAGACATTATAGGCTTGTCCTGATGCTATACAAAGACTATTCCAGATTCACTTGGCCAAGGCAGCATTGCATGCATCTTCATGAAGAACGAAATCCCAGAATGCAGTTTTGTTGAAAAAAAAAATAGTGGGATAAGAAATAAGAAATGATTATTTCTCCCACTTTCTCAGTATTTGGTATGCTGGCATCAGTATTCCTATGCTTTGGTATATTACTTGCTGTATATAATATTAATTAGAGTTAACAGCTAAAAACAGTAAAGTTGCTGCCATCTACTGTTTAGAAATATACACACATCTCAACAGTTCATTCATGCAAACGCATTGTACTGTATTTGTAATCATCTTTTTGTATTTTTTTTTTGTAAAATTATTAGAAAAAAATGTAACTATAAACATCCATATTGAAATACAAAAATCTTGTCTTTAAAACAAGATTGACTGGAATTCACTAGAGAAGCTTTTCTAGAGAAGATTTTGATTTCTACCTCATATTACAATGCAGAAGTAAGCTATTTTTCTGTGAATGACCTATTTATTAGCCACAGTAAAGCAAAACTAAATACAAGTAAAACTATTTGTACTAGAAAACAATGTGTTTATGATTATGTAAAAAGATTCAATTAATATAATAACGCACACACTGCGCACACACATTAATGAGAAGAAAGGTAAAGTACATTGAACTGAATCAAGGCCATTCTACAATATGAGATCCAGTGGGATTGTGGAAATGATCATATTGCTTGGGGTCAACAAGGCCTATGTTTTTTATGTATCATTAGTATTAAGCATAAACCCCACCAGATTTGTTTTATTTCTTATATTCCAACAGGCATTTGCATCACTAACTTTTCTTATGTGTTGGCGCAGGGTTTCATGATGCTGGCCAAACGAAATAAGCACTAGGCTTTAGGTTTCTCTGACAAGAACCCTGTGAAGTCGATAATGAACATCATGCATATAGCACATAGTCCTTTCAAAGTCTTTGCATTCTCACAGACACATTTATCTTCATGCATGTGTGTGTGTGTGTGTGTGTGTGTGTTGTGTGTGTGTGTGTGTGTGTGTGCGTGTGTGTGTGTGTGTGTGTGTGTGTGTGTGTGTGTGTGACCTTCAGTAACCCGTCTGCTCTCAGCTGAGTTTCCACTGGTTGGGAAGGTGTCTGTACAAAGTTTGCGTCACAGAAATAAATAATTTCCATACTAATGAATGTCACCCTATTCAGGCTCAACTGCGGACAGTGTTCAGGGTCACTCGGTCTGTTGAGTCCTGAACGTTCCTTTAAATGTTACATTCAGTGCACTGACATTATGACAAATGACAAAAGACATTGTGTGGGTGAAAGACTATCATTTAATTGATCAAACACTCCTGATGGTCCGGATGGGACTTGATCTGAGTTACATCACTGGACTCAGGGACGAGTATGTGTGGCGATACACAGACAAGAATCAATACATGCAGGCAGCTGCTGATCTAAACGTCCATTTAATAAATATATGTGCTTTTTTCATAATTGTGAGACCAAGGATTAAATTCTGAAATGGGAGGAAAATTTCTATTTTTATATAGATTTTTATTTCATATGTACATGTGTTTTTTTTCTCATCAGCAAAAGAGGTCTTCACAATCCTACAAAAGTGAAAGAAAGAGTCAAATTAGTAATAAAAAATTACATATGGCATATCAGTTGAATTGCATATTAATATACCAAACTGCTTTATCTGCTTTAATGGAAACTTAAATAAAATACATTAAAAATACATTTTTTTTAAATCCTATTTTAGTAAGTTGCCAAGGTAACATTTCTGTTTAAACTACTAAAATAACTAAAAATAAATAATACAAAATAAACATTCATAAATTATATATAGGCATATATTTTTTAAAAAGGCAAAAAAATTTAAACTGTGAATAAATTTGTGAATCTAAAGGGAAACTAAACTAATACAATCTAAAATGGAAACATATTAATAATAACATATTAATGATTCTAAACACTGTTTTAAGCCATTAAAATTATCACGTTTCTTCTTATAATTATTAATAATACAATGAACTATTTACAACTTTAACCACTGTAAAATTGGAGGAACAAAATATATAGGCAAAAGTTAACGAACAATGAATAAATAAAACTAAACTGACACCAGAAACTATAAAAATAAAATCTAATTAAAATATTAACAAAAACTAAAATAGTATATCAGTAATACTAAAACAACACTGCTTTTAACCATTCAAATTGTAAAAAAATGATATTCCTTTATTATTAATGAAATTATTTATTAAATTCACCATTATAAAATGGGAGAAAAATATAAAATAATTATAAATAATAAAAAATAAAGACACTACAGGCACTACAAATATATATATATATATATATATATATATATATATAAATAATAATAATAATAAAATAATAATTACATTTAAAAATTATTTTATCAACAAAAAGGATTTCAACCTTCTGCCATGAATATATAATTCAACTGATTAATTTATTCAACTTTTTAATAGCTTTGAAAGTAGCTTATCAGAGCTGATGTTGGAGCTGGAACATTCTGGAATGAGTTCTCACCTTTCGAGAGGGATCCCACATTTCTCTGTTGCTCATTGGGACTGGAGCGCATGCAGAGAGGAAGAACAAGGAACAGGTGTCAGTCGGCCTGAAATAGTTCTAACAATCAAGCAACATGTTTTACTGTGTTCTGTGGTGAGATCTAGCAGTAGATGAGGACTCGTCGGGGTCTAACGGTGCACAGTCAGGTGGATGTAATTTAGTCTCTCTGCTGGTACACGTATAGAGTCATAACAAGTTTAATTTATGGGGAATTGCCACTCGGACACTTCCAGCAGCAGGGGCCGCAATCTCCAAGTTTAGTGTCCCCCATGTAAGGCCAGGCTCGGAGGGGAAGACAGATGTCTTGTCAAGACCCAAATAGACAGAGAACCAAGACTCTTTTTGGCAATCCAAAGCTCCTTTTCCAAAGAAAAAAAAACTCAAAACTGTTCTTTTGTGTTACATTTTTTTTGTGACAAACATGATAAACTTGTGATAAACATTTACATTACATTTAGTCATTTAGCCACAAACGCTTTTATATAAGTGACTTACAAATGAGGACAATAGAAGGAATCAAAACTAACTATAAATTCAACATACAATTTAAAGTGTTATTGGACAAAATCAACTATATCAATATTTTCCATTTATATATTTGATTGAAAAAGAGAGAGGGAATCGTTAAATATTTACTAATGCCAAAAACATATTTCAGTGAGAAAAAAAAAGTTTTCAAGCAAAGTTATGGTCTTTGTAGCCCTAAATGAAATACTGAGTGAAGTATATAATATGAAATGAAATATTAAGTAAGTATAATAGTTCAAAAGTCTCACCAAGGCTGTTTTTAATTGCTTAAAAATACAGTAAAATCTGTAATATTATGAAATATTATTATAATCTAAATGAACTTTTTTCTTTTGTCAAATGTAATTTATTGCTGTGGTCAAAGCTGTATTTTCAGCATATCCAGTCTTCAGTGTCACATGATCTTCAGAAATCATTCTAATATGATGATTTACAGCTCAAGAAGCATTTCTGGTAATTATCAGATTATATGTTGAAAACCGTTCAGTTGTACTGCTTCATAAAAATATGTGATGTATTTCAGGATACTTATACGAACAGAAAATTTCAAAGAGCAGCATTTAGACTCCTGAACACATCTAAAAATAGAGACTGACCTGTATGAATGTGGGTGTTGAACTTATTTCTTATCAGCATCACCAATCACAGGCTCTGTTGGGAACCAAAGGAAGAATGCAGTTCAGTCCACTAGCTTTCAAAACATTACGCGTGGGATAAATGTCCGTAAAGTTATCACCCGTATAAACAAGCATGTTAACCATCCAGCGACACTCCAGTTTTATCTCAAACATGTGCAACTCTTGTTCTGTCTGACATGTTCATCTTCTCTGCTTTCAGAAGGCTGTAAATCATTTTACAATAACAATAAATCTGTCCGACCCAGTGAAGACGCATGTGGAGTGATAACTTGACAAACATAAAAACACGGATTGGGTTAAGCTGTATTTGTATTAACATATCTTAGGTTAGATTACACTGATATTACACGTCAATAAAGTGATGCTCCATTTGATAAGTCAGCATGGAATGATTCCAACCTGTTTCTAACACACCGAAGATCATCTGACTATCATTACAGTATCATCTGATAGACCTAGACATCTATTTGACATACTGTACTTGCATTTCAGTTCTAAATATAAACTCCATATCATTTGTTTCTATCATTAAAATGTTTTATATCATTCCATGAATCAGCATGATTTGATTTTCTCTTTAACATATAGAGCTTCTTTTCAGCACCAGAAAAATGTTCTTGATTTTCTATCAGTCAAACATGTCTGCATGATGTTGAATCACTCTAAATGTGGCCTTGATTAAATCTAAAGAGCTGATTTAAACGTGCATTCTCAGTTATTTGCACATAACCCAACATAATATTAAATATTTAAATGCACCGTAATTCAATTCAGCAACAAAATGCCACAACTTTTCCAGTCCTTCATGATTACGTGCAGAAAATGATTTCACAGCCACTGCACTTCCATAAAATATTATGGAGCTGAGCATAATTAGATAATGCGTTTAGTCTCCATAGACATTTTCGTGGCTTTCTGGGCATTGGAGTCACAGTCATACGATTTCCATGGCCATGGCTATTTCCAAGGACAGAAAACCCTCTTTTAGTTGGTTCATTATGCTGTCAATCAAGACTGAGACTATCACAAACCCATCATGACTGGGAAATCCTTTTTTTGCATGTTCCAAAGTGTATCACTGGCACCTTAAAAACACACTTGTGTCACTTACGTTTAACCTCCAGTTTGCAGGTCACCAAGGCCTCTCCGTGCTCGTTCTTGGCTCTGCAGGTGTAGACGCCACCGTCAAAGTTGCCGGGCTTGCGGATCTCTAGGGAGCAGATGCCCTGGTTGTTGATTTGCCTGAACTTGGGGTCGTCGCCGATAATCATCTGATTCTTCATCCACTGAATCTTGGGCTGCAAAGAGGTCAGAAAACAATAACAATTTGACATTTGCAGTCTATAATTGGTAAAAAAAAAAATAATACAAAAATACAATAAAAATTATGGACAAAGACACTAGAATTGTTTTTATCACACAACAGCCAATGACACACTCTAAAAATGACGGTTCTTTATTGGAAGTGATGGTTCTTTTGATTATTAACCTTAACTGTCACTCACGTTTTTGAAGATAGACTTGAATGTGCATGATACAAACCTAAATTTTTATAATTCATGACTGATCTGACTGATTCAATGTCTGATTTTAAAATGGGTTTTAAAGGATGAATTTTGAGATTTGAAGTTTTCAGTCAATATATAATTTCTGATGATTTCTAAAATGTGATAGAGAAAAAGGCAACGAAGAATTCTTTTTTGAAACAAAGGTCAAAACTCCTGTTATAATTTAGATTTTTGAGGGTGCACTCTTGTCATAAATTAATCTATTACTTTTCCTACATAATTTTTTAACAAAAAACATTCATAAAATATATATTCAGGAGTCTTAGGCCTTTCCAACGATATATAGTTTGTCAAGATTAGATTAGATTTGATTGTAATATAGTAAAGTAAACGTAGGCGTCCCGTATATGGGACGGGGTGACGGTTAAAGGGTTAAAATATTCTTATCAATAACAAGAAATTTTTTTTAAGAACTGTTCACTTAATGGCAACCAAAAATGGTTCTTCTACAAAAGCATCACTGCAAAAAATGCTTTTGGAACATTTTCTAATTTTTCTACGAGTGGAAGAGAAATTAGAACAATTTTGTTTTGGTGGCTTAGACTAATATGGAAATATTTAATATATGTACTGATATTAAAGAAAAACTAGGCAGATAAACTTTCCATTGAGCTACACAACAAAATAACATGCATTATGTCACATTTCCCTATAAAGTTAGCAGCCACTGGGTTTTTATTCTCCCACCAAAGCAATTTTTACAAGCATTTGGCACTTGGAGAGTGTTCATTTTGGACACTTTCATCCATGCGTCTGTCTGATCCCAGTGTCATGGCATCCACATATCGGTGTTTGGAAGCTCATCCCATCATAGTGATGTAGGAATCCCACTTATCTGTCGCTGGTCTAGTTATCTTCCCCTCTAGGAGCTGCACTATCTCTGGTGGCATGTTAGTGGCGGATTCCTTCACTGAACTTGATGGATTAAGTGTTGATTTTGTTGTTGACACCTCCTTACAAAATACCCATCAACACCATCTTTACAATAATGTAACACATTACTGAACTGCATGAGGCTGGACTGCTCAGAAAGATGAACGGATATACAGTAGGATGATGTTTACACCTGAAGAGATTCAGGTGATCTGATGAGTGTTCTGCAATAAGATCTCTTAAACAAACCACATTCAGATGTAGTCAGAAATGCATGTGCCATGTAAACACGAATTACCATTTAAACAGTACACTAAAACATGAGTATTAAACTTTAATATTTGCATGCAGACTAAAAACCATCTGATTGTAAAAATGCATACATACAGTATGCGGTGCATCAAAGTTCAATTCATTTAGATCAAATAAAATAACTACAAGCCTTCTTGGATCATCTCAAAACTTATATTTTAATAAAACATAACAGGTCTTAAAATGTTTTTCTTGGTTATGTGAATGTTAGAAACAACATTAAGAGAAAGTTCCATTTTAGAATTTTGCAAACATTATGATTATGTTACTTTTGAATGCTCTTTAAACCATTTGAAACTAACTAGTAGGAACATTTCAAAAATGTTAGACAAATGTCCAACTTGAACATCCCATAAACAATGTATAAATAATGTTTTTGTGCTAGCGTTTTGAGAATATTATTAAAGACCAGATAAAGCTGAATGAATGCTCTATTAATGTTACTGGAACAGTGTTTGTTCATAACCTTGAAAACCTTGTCTGAAAACTATTTCCAGCACACTAGTTTTGCTTATGGGTGCGTGAAAAACCAAGTACCTTAGGGAATCCCCTAACGGAGCAAAGCAGCTTGGTGTTATAGCCAACAGTTGTGCTGCGGTCTGCCAGGGGGGTGGTGAATTTGGGTGCCTCGTTGAAGTCATGTTCCTTGTACTCTGGAGGCTTGTAGTCAATGCCTATAAAAACACATGATGAGGATCAGTGAAGTAAGAATAACAAGATGCCAGTGGATGTCAAATTATTTGTAAATTGAATGCTAGTCACATAGGAAAAAAGCATCTGCCACATGCATAAATGTCAAAAGAGAAGACCAGGGTTACTATTCTTAACTAAAGATAAAACTACTAAAACATTTTTAAAATAAATTAAATTAAAATAAAGCCGAAATAAAATACAATCGTTTGATGAAAAACTTCAAACGAAAATGTTGCCTTTCTAACTGGAACAACTAAAATTGACAATTTTATTATTATTATGAAATCAAAATTTACAAAAGCACATAAAAAAAAAAAAAAAAAAAATGTAATTACAATTATAAACAAAATTCCAAATGAAAACATAAAAAATTAGACTAATTTCAAAATATTAAAAAAATATATAATAATACTTAATACTAATATATATATATATATATATATATATATATATATATATATATATATATATATATATATATATATGTATATATATATATATATATATATATATATATATATGTATATATATATATATGTGTGTGTGTGTGTGTGTGTGTATTTGTGTGTATTTGTGTATATGTGTGTGTGTGTGTGTGTGTGTGTGTGTGTGTGTGTGTAAATTAGAAACACAATTCAACAGTCAAATGTCAATACACAAGATGCAGAAAAGCTGGTTCACCTGTCTTCTGGATGGTGGCTGAGGTCTTTGTAACAGTGGCCTCTTTACTGATTCCGCACTTGTTCTCAGTGAAGGCCCTGAACATGTAGGTGTTACCCATGATCAGGTCTGAAATAGTGGCATTCATTCTGTGATAATGCTCCAGTACTGTGAACCAGTCCTGTGGAGAGACAGCAGCACAGGTCCATATACTCCAGACATGACTACTGACAGTTAATTAGATCATCGGGCTGACTAGTGCCATTGAAAGGAACAGCATGAATAAACATAGTTTTCAAAACAGTTTTATGAACCTGCAACACTGTGCAATTGATACAATAAACACAATCCCACCCCTATTGCTCAAAGCAGTGATAATGTTGAGGACCAGACGGGTCACTCAAAAAACTTCAAATGGGAGAAATCTAAACTATGAATGGCACAATTATAGCTGTCTCTGTATGATGAGCTTGGATAGTAAAAAGTATTGTAAAACCAAGAAACATTGTTTTCCATTGTTTTTTTTTTTATGTAAGCATGCGGCATGTGCTAGATGTACAAGTATGACGGCTGCACTTGAGTCTCGATGTCAGCATCTCACATGAGCGCCACGTTTTTAGGATGCCGTGTCAAGAGAAAAGAATTTCAACTTTTACGTGCCACGCCGCTCGTCAGTGTCAGTGCCAAAACAGTGGACCAATCAGAAGACCCTGGAGACGGGGCAAGTGGTGCATCTAGTGTTTTTAGATGCAAACACGCATTTGACATGAATGGCTCCTTAAGCTTGGCATTTACATGGTACTTCAAAGCAAGAATACCTTGTTAAAACATGGCATCACGTCATAACAAACATTACACAGCCATGGTAAATGTCTATTGCAATGTTAATCAAGTAAAAAAAATCACATTAATAGCATGGTATTTTTTCATAAACTTAATTTTTGAAAGAGCTTCTACCCCTGTTTTTTTGTCAGCCTTCTGGATGGTGTATCCAGTGATAGTTGTGTTTCCATTATCCTTGGGTTCAGTCCATTCCAGAGCAACATTGAAACCCCAGGAGTCCACAATCTTGATGCTGGCTGGAGGTCCAGGCAACTCTGGTGAACAGGTCAACAAAGTAAACTGTTAAAAAAAAACTAACATAAACCATGGTCCATGGTGTGTATGAACACTTACCAACAATCTGCAGAGTCACCTCGGCTTTGTCCTCAAAGCTGTCCACTTTCACGCACATCTCATACACGCCGGAGTCGGCTCTCTCTGCGGCACGGATGAAGAAGATGCTGTCCTTGTCGGTGTTGCGGATGTTCACCTTTTTAGGATCTAGAGGCTGGCCATCCTTTGTCCATGACACAACAGGTTGTGGTTTGCCCTGCAGGTAAAAAAAAAAAAGACTGTTAGCCACAATTTATTTGACAAAATCAACTTTTTCCAGATATATTAATTGAAAACAGAGTTAGAATAGACTGACTGGTGGTCTTCTTCTTGCATTTTTATTTTAGTCCTATTAAATCCTTTCTTGTGACAAAGTTTAAATAATTGTATAAATTGTGCACTTACAATATATATTTAAATTATATACAGTAAGTATATTTAAAAAAACCTGAGCTTGCAGATTATGCAGTATTAATGAAATAAAAGTCTAACTAATTATACTTAAAGAGAAATTTTCCTAACACAGTTAAGTGCACTTTTAAAAGGTACACTTAGCAATAACGATAAACTAAAAGTTTTACTTTAAACCTATAGTTTAAAATATTTTATTATGCACGTATGTACACTTATTTTGATTGTTGATAAACATATTTAAGCACATGTAAATACTTGATTTTAATTTTAACTGTGGTTGTTATTTAATATTATATATAATGTAAAAATATTTTTAAAATGTACTAAAATTAAAGTAACCAGAAATGCTTGTCAATTTGACAGTACATACTTTAACCATATGAAAAAAAAGTGAAGTGACATTCAGCCAAGTATGGTGACCCATACTCGGAATTTGTGCTCTGCATTTAACCCATCCAAAGTGCACACACACAGAGCAGTGAACACACACACACACACTGTGAACACACACCCGGAGCAGTGGGCAGCCATTTATGCTGCGGCGCCCGGGGAGCAGTTGGGGGTTCGATGCCTTGCTCAAGGGCACCTAAGTCGTGGTATTGAAGGTGGAGAGAGAACTGTACATGCTGGCCCGGGACTCGAACCCACAACCTTTCGATTGGGAGTCCGACTCTCTAACCATTAGGCCACGACTTCCCCACTATTTTCAAAGACTATAAAATTAATGGTGAAAAATTGAAGTCTGCTAAAACAAAAGCACCCTAAAAGTCAACTACTTGCATTTAATATAAAATTAAACTGTAAAACTTTTCATTTAAGTGCAATTACATGTCAGAAAACATTGCATTCAATTCACACTTAACTACATTCTTTTAAACATATTATTTCCGTAATCCATAATAAATACTCTTTCTAAACATATGCTAAATTATACTTCTTTTTTATTGTTTTTAGAACAGAAGAACACTTTACATAACAAAAACAATATAAATTAATTAATTCAACGAATAATAAAATGTATTAATTAAGTTTAGTTACAAATGAAGGTTGCCACACATTACATATACAATTTCAGAAATAAAAAAGATTGTCATATGTTAAATATAAACCTTTAGACATTTCACCAATACATTTTATCAATAAAAAATATATATACATTTACAAATGCAAACATCTTGACCACCAAGGAGCTTGTTTGTACTTTTTTTATGAGGGTGTGATTAGTGTTAAAGCAGTAAATCTTGGCTGTGATATAAACAAAAGGCCACTGGCTATTTAAAAAAAACAACAAAATATAGTACCAGGGCAGTCCTGCGATATATCCAGTGCAACTTCCTGTCTTAACAGGAAAAGTTTTCAACAGGAAATAAAACTGTGAGTTTGATACAGCATACTCTTTGAGTAAGAGTAGCATGTCAGCATACTTATTCCAAGTATTCTAAATTGAAGTATTTTTTGTCCAAATTTAGCCCATGTCCTGTTAAAAGTTCTGGCAAAAACATGAATAAGCAAGCAGGAGTTAAGCTACCTTTAAAAGAGTTTATATAGTCATCATCATGCTTTTGCAGTAAATTTAACAATTATCAAGAGAGTACATACACTGAAGGGAACAACAAGGTTGATTTTCTCTCCAACATTTTTCACATAACGCTGCCTCAGGAAACGTGGCAGACGAATTTTGGGGCGATCTGTAGAGAGGAAAAATGGTACATAATATGATTATTTGATTTATGTTATATCTTCAGAGATTTAACAATTTTAGAGTATCTTGCCAAAGAGAGAATTTTAGCCAAAGTTCTGAGAATGTTCCTTGCTAGCTAGGATAGCAGTATTTATTGAACCAAACTGACTTGCTAACCTTAACGTGACCCTGGCTTCCAGAGCGCAAGCTAACTGTAATTTCATCCTGAGCTGCAGTTAGTCTGTTGCATGTTGAGTTGGTTAAACAGTCTACAGAAAAAAAACACTACCAAAATCTTTTGCAAAACCATATGCAGAAGCACTGAAGCTAAACACATTATAAGGAGTCAATTACTCTAATACACCCTAAGCTAGCCAACAAGTTAATGGTGGCTCTGTTGGACTCATCACGACTTAAAATAGATCAGTCTTATCACACGCCTGCCACTAATAACTTATGATGGAGAGCTTTAGTTACATTAAAACTGCTGAATTACAAATAATTTCAAAGGCTGCATCTTAGAGTTGCAGTTTAGTGTTGATTTCTAATGGATGCTAGTCCACGCCACAAAATATGTAACTTTTTTAGTACATGAATGGAATTAAAAGCTTTTGCATTTCAGTCTGCATTTTAATCTGCAATGCATATAAAAGGGTGAAATCTCCTTGAAGCATTAGCCGGATGCTAACTCGTACAAGCAACAGCATGCCTCTAAATAAACATAGCATCTCTAGTGAGCTAAAAAGTCTCCTGGGGTAACCTTATATGCTACTTGACTCCTTTAGAAAGTCCGAGAACATTTGGGAAATGCATCCCGCCCTCCGACTCGACCCATTTACACTTGTCGCCATCGCTCTTAAAGGAAGCAGCTTGACACTGGTCCAGGTGGCTAGCTGTCAATGGCTTTGAAGCCATGTAAAACCTTCACATAATCCTTGTTAATGCACAGCACTTAACAACTATTTTCCAAGGATATGCAACAGAGGCTTTTCTTATTGGAAAAACAATTCATGACATGCCTCCGTGCATTGGAGGGCATGCAGAAAGAAGACCTTTAATCGGAGATATGCCAAAATTTCTCTCCCCCTCTTCTGCGTAGACTGGATTCAAGTTACATTCCAATCCAGCTTGACTTTCCATTCTACATTTATGATTTCTTTCTTTAGACGCCAGACATCCTTAGAGTATGTAAAGGGATTGCAAGCATTTGTGCACAAAAACTAGTTTACATAACTCCTGCGATAATGAGGCTGAATGTGACATACTTGGACTTTTGTTGGACAATATTGTGTGTGCACGTATGTACATAGTCAGTGTTTAAGTGCTTATACATTTGTTTCAAATTTAAACAAAATTATTGTCAACATGGATATTTGTCCGGACTATTACATTTAATTTGTATTGAAAAACCTATATTAAAAAGCACTACTAAAAACTGTCTAAAGTCATGCAACAACAAAGATTTTTTAAAATGTTTTTTTTTAGATGTTTTTAACACTGCTGTCTGGTCTAAGAGGGTTTTTAAGGGAACACATCTTTGCGCTTAAGCCAGACGCTTGTCAGTTAGATTTATTTAGATTTATTTTTTCACAACTGGCAACCTCTCAGAGCCAATTAGGGGGCCCTGTAACACAGCATGAGCAGTGGGCTTGACGTGGTACCAGTTTCACCTCTCGAGATGTCTGGGATACTTGAGACCTGAGAAGTGGCCCCCGATCTTTAGAGCAGCCATGGCTGGGTAACTCTATGTTCCAACATTTACAGTTATTTGGTCTAAGGAAGACTGGCTTTGGATGCATATTATGAAACACATTATGAAACTTTTCAGCATGGCTCATGAATATTAAATGAATGCCAGCACGGTTATTTGGCAGCTATATCAGTAATGAATAAATCATGTGGATTTCTGCTTGGTCTTTGTTGTTTTATGTCCCTGGTTGCTCTTTTTTTCTGTGGCCAAGCGAAGGAAACTCATAACACGTCATGATAATTTATAACTTAACTTAAAGCTACAGTATTTGGGAAGTAAAATGTTGACTTACCCACAACCTCTCTCACCAGGACAGCGTCGGCCAGAGAAGCAGGAGCGCTGCGGCCGCCAGGGTTTACAGCCACCACCCTGATGTTCAGGCGGTCACCGGTGGTCTGGTTCTTAATGATGTAACGGCAGGACACAGTCAGCTCCTCGTTAGCGGCTTTCCAGTCACCAGCTTGGATAGAAAAATATAAAATTAGTTGCAAGAACATCCAATATGATTTGCATCCCAAGAGGTTCAAAAAATGTATTGTTGTTTAAATGTACATAGATTTTTAAGCTGTTTGAAAGGCAAAATGTAAATAATAATACTTAATTATAGTAATACATTTAATAGTTTGATATGTATCTGCACCACAACCTTAGTGATTTGCATCCGATTAACAATCATAACAAATTATGTTGGATTAATTGTGAACGTTGACTGTAAAACTTTTGGAATGCCAATTTTTAAATAAAATGCATAAAAAATAATGATATAAACACTGAAATTAAATATTTCTTAATTATTATTATTCAAAAAATAAAAAATAAAAACATTTTAAATGTGTCACATTTTAAATAATACACAAAAATATTAAGAACTTTTAATAATTTTATTGCATTCTATTAATAATAATAAAAATCGATTTGCTAAATAATTTCACATTCATTGTAAAGCTATTAGAAATGTGACTTTATAATATAATTCGGTATATAAATATTATTACAGTATTATTATAATTTTTTTAGGAAAATGACAATTGAAACAAGTCAGTTTATTTTTTCCATAACAAATCGATATGTGAGTGAATATACTTTTTTTTTTCAGAATGTATTTGCACTTTAATGGCTATATCAGCATTCTGTATTTATGTGTGTGCGACTGACATGAGCGCAGCAGCCATGCTCTTCTGCTGTCAGACTTCTAGAAATGCCTCACTCCATATAGGGACACAACTGAGGTGGGTGTATGTTGCTGTTGACATACTGGGGGCAGGTGCAACTGAGAGCTTTGACCAGCTAATAAAATGTTAATGAACTTTTCGCTGAATTTAATTTAGGTTATGGTATTGTGAGGTGGCATTTCAAGATGGAAATGAATGCAAATGTGTTCTGCAAGACACCGTAATCAAATGAAAAGGCTTTAGATTTTAGGTTTAATCCTCAGTGAGGGCTTTATTACCCAGGTGTACTTGCCCATCAAGTCAGACGATGCCTAAACAGGCAGCGTTTTTGATTTATAGAACAAAAAGGCATTTTTATTGCAAGATCGATGAATTTTTTAATTGACATGATCAGACTCACTTCCTTCCTTGCAGATTTCCACAGTGTATCCATCCAGACCAGAGTTTCCAATGGTGGCTGGTGGTCTCCATGAGATAGTGACGGAAGTGTCATTGACATCCTCAACTCCGAGCTCGAGAGGCTCGCTGGTGGGCTCTGGAGAGGAAAACACGCATTTCATATTTCAAACTAAAATCAGACACTGATGTTTCAATTGGTAATGACACAATGTCGGTGATCTGAAGCGGTTTTGATTTCCTGTGGGTTTACCTGCAGGTGGAGGAGGTGTAGGTGCTTTGACTTCCTCAGCAGGTGGTGCTTCAGCATCAGCTGGTGTTAAATAAGCAGGGCACATTAATAAAAGCGGCATATAATAGAGTGTCAGGCATTAGCTTTTTCAACCATTATGGAATAATAGCTCAGGTCAGGTTTTGGCATGATCCAAAATATGATCTCAGCACATAGGGTTTCCAAATTCAGTACCTTAAATATAAAATTGGTGCATTTCTAGCATCGCCTTTATTATAAAAATGCATTGATTAGATTAGAGAGTCAACATGAAGGCAATACTGACACACTGAACATGCTTTTAAAATGGGTTGCGAGCATTTTGTCTTTCATGTTGACTGACAAATACAGTTTGTCAAATAAACTTACAGTAGCTGTTTTGCTATTATCATTAGCGGGGCCTCAGCAGCGTTTGCAGCGACTTCTTATGTGATGTGGCCAACAAATAATTTCTAAATGTTAGTAAAATGTCTGAATGGACCAAATATGTGAGGTTTGATTTGCATGTACAGAATATATTTTTTTAAAACAGAAACAAGTACACATCGATACATCAAACAATATTTGGTCGTTTTGTGATTCCTGGCATTCACAGATAATGGAATCAGACTGGATGAATCTGTTTAAGATCATTTTAGTATAGTTAACCTTGCATAAACAGTAAGAAATGAAATAATTTAGTGGTAGTATATAAGCTGTACACAAAATAATGAATATCTTTTATATTCACCCATTTTGTGTATGCCTGATACTGTTAATGCTATCATTATTTCATTTAATAAAAAGAATATTTCTAAAACCAACCATCACGAAATAATTCCCCTTAATTACACACTTACCTTGTGACTGCAAAAGACTGGGCTCGCTAATTAAAACATTATAGTTAAATATTTACTATTTTCTTTATGCATTGAGTTAAGCTCTCTGTGGGACTGTAAATAGAGTTGTCTGTGTTTGCCGCAAGCTCTAAATACCTCAGTGGATATAGCTGCTGTTAAAATAACAATTGCACAGGTGGTGAATGGCATGCTTTGCTTTTGTTAGAGAGCAGAACAGATTCTCTTGTGAATGCTCACACATTATAGTGAAAAATTAAGGAACTGAGCTTCTGTAGAAGCTCACATTAAGCTTTATGTTCTGAAGACACTAAAACAATTTTTAAAAATCCTTTAATTTGACTGCATTTCACCTTGTTAACCACAGCTTCCAAGAAAATACCACCAGTTATTGTTACCACTGTAAATCATAAATTAATAGGTGAACAATTGCAAAATCTTTCTGGTACCTGTTCGATTTTTGACACATTACAAAAAAATGTTTAGTAAGCGCAAAAGAGAAAAGTACTATAACATAGCATTTGGCACCTTGGAGTAGCATGTTAATCAAATGGTGCATGGACTATCTTCATCTTACCATAGAACTGCTACAGTACTTTTCACTACAGGTAAATAACAGTCGCATTATGATATTTTTATGGAAACTATGGCTACCATGGTATTTTTGAAAAATGCATTTTAATCCAAAAAGGCAAAATAAATCAAGTAATTCCTGGAAATCAAATGCATACTTGAAGTAGAGCAAAAGTATAGCAGAATAGGCGTGGAGTAGGTCAGGGTGAACAGCTGCTATGATCAGTTTAGTGTGGAAGCGAGGAGAGGTTAACAGGTGTAAATGCTCACTTGTGTTTTTTTTAAACCATCCGCTGTAGTCAGATGTTTTCCAAGTAGCTACCAAGAGTTCTTGGCTCCAGTAGCAATGCACACTAAGTTCTCATGCATTAGGAGGTAATTATTAAATGACAACATGCATGTGTTAATCTGTTTGTTTGCATTTGTATTATTACAAATGATAGAGTGGATCTTACAGAAGCATGGTCATATTTCACCAAATCACTGTAAGATAAAAGAAACTATCTTGCATAAAGCAAATGACACTATTTTTTAGGCACATTTTTCTTCTAAATCTTATTACACATAAATGATAAAAATGTTCCCATCACTGTGATGATTTATTATTTAAATTGTACTTGAATGTACTTCATGGCAATATCTGCTGTGATCAATTTCATTAATGCTGGTTTAAATCACGATTCATTAACATGACTGGATTATTCTCATTATTTTTATGCAAATTATCATTTCTTTTTTTCTTACAATTTTGGACTTAAATATAACTGATTTTACTGTTTGCAGAAAAGCTATGCTCTTTCTTAAAGATATTCACCCAATAAAAGTATCCATTTAGAATGCACTTGTTAAGATCCATGCATTTAGTTTGGGGTCTCCGTACACACCTGCAGCGGGTTCGGCTGGTGGGGCTTCAGCAGGGGGTGCTTCAGCATCAGCTGGTGTTAAATAGGTACATTAATAAAAGCGGCATATAATAGAGCGTCAGGTATTAGTTTTGTCAAAAAATATTGAATAATAGCTCAGGTCAGGTTTTGGGATCCAAAATATGATCTCAGTACACAGAGTTTCCAAACTCAGTACATGAACATGAAGGCAGGGAGGCCTCAGCAGCGTTTGCAGAGGCTTCTTATGCGATGTGGCCAGCAAATAATTTCCAAATGTTAGTAAAATGTTAGAATGTACCAAATATATGAGGCTTGATTTGCATGCACAGAATATATTTTTTTAAAACAGAAACAAGTAGCCTACATATTGATACGTCAAACAATTTTCTGGTCATTTTGTGATTCCTGGCATTCACAGATAATGGAATCAGACTGTATGAATGTGCACATTATCTGTCTCAATTTCATTTTAGTAGCCTATATTTAACCATGCATAAACATTAAGAAATGAAATTATTTAGTGATAGCACAATATCATTTATATTCATCCATTTTGTGTATGTGTATACTCTGCATGTACTTAGTTGGGGTCTCGGTACACACTCAGTACCTGCAGCAGGTTCGGCTGGTGGTGCTTCAGCAGGGGGAGCTTCAGCAGGAGGTGCTTCAGCAGGAGGTGCTTCAGCAGGAGGTGCCTCCACCGGGGCTCCTTCAGCGGGTGCTGCCTCCGCTGGAGCAGCTTCGGCGGGGGCTGGTTCAGCGGGCGCGGGCTCAGGTGCGGGAGCAGGCTCGGGCGCTGGTTCGGGTGCGGGTGCGGGTTTGGGTGCCGGTTCCTCCTTCTTGGCGGCTTTAGCCGACTTCTTTATCGGGGCTGGTTTTGCCGGCATGCTTGTCCGCTTCTGGGATCCCTCTGACCTAGTAAGTCCTTCGGCTCAGTCTGAAGATGGGTCACCCCAGATTTATAGCCTTAGGCATGTGGTGCTACTCAACTCCTCCCCTCCAGAGTTTCAAGTTACTAGTGAGAGAGCAGAGCTCTCAGCATCACGCTCACTTATGGTGTATATAAACACTGTACTCACAGTCGAGTGTCACTGCTGATAAGAAGTGTGCGAGTAGCTTACTGAGGGTGGGCGAGGGGCATTTTAAGTAGCCTATACATTCTAAACTGATTTTTAATTTCGGAAAATAAAAAGGCAAGATTTAAACTGCATTTAAATGCTTTAGTAACGACAAGATGTAGTCTAAAAAGTGCGTCCCAAATTGGGTACTTATGCACTATTCTAAGATGTTTTATAAATAGTGTTTGTAGTGTGTTCACACTTAAAATTCCAAAAAAGAAAAAGTGCACTTCAAATACCCGGATGATGCACTTGATCGAAAACTACACTATGCACTCATAACCTATGTACTCGACCATATGAATTATGTTTTTTTTTTCATTTATAAACTGAGTTTGATAGCCCCTCCTCCTTCGCGACGTAATTAAAGCTGCTACAGCTGAGTGCATGAAGTGTTCAACATTCCACACTTTATTACTTAAGTGAATCATCCGGGTATTTAAAGTGCAATTTTTATTTTTTATTATTACAAAATGTCATAGATTAGTGCTAAATTATGTGATTTGGGATGCCCCTGAAGTGTGGAATGTTGAACACCTCATGCACTCAACTTTATCAGACTCCTTTTATTAATGACAAAGCACCTTATATAATTCAAACACTACATGGTTGAGTACATAGTGCATAGGTATATAATATAAGTGCATGGTGTTAAGTGCTTCATTTAGAAACAGTTTATATGTTGAATAAAGAAAATTAAGTAGCCTACATAAATTGCACAAGGAAGACTTTAATAATGGCAAACGGTAGATTACAAATTATACAAATTATATTTTGCCGAAAATTAGGTACATACTAAACTTATTAAATTCCACAAATTACATGCATGTTTAAGGTAAGGAACAAAGGTAGTTTAAAAGTTTTGCATACTGTACTTCAAAGCATGTGAAAACATAAGACACAACAAAGAACACAGTTAACGAACGTTGTGGTTTTATTATGACAGATGGACAATGTCTTGGTGGTCATATTCTGAACATCCAAAGCATGACAGTCTTTATGTACCGGGCCACTCCATCAGTAACAAAAGCACACGTCTTCCTTACAAACCACATTTCTTAATGACATTATGTATTTTTCTTAAATGATTGTTGTTGCAAATGCAGGGCCACGCTATGTACAATGTTTACATTTATAACGTTCTGTACAAAATGGAAATGAAGTTGTACAAACAATCATTTGGGGGAACATTACAATAAAAAGAAACTTATATCATTCCTTTTATATGACCCCAAATTAGGTAGAACACATCCGTAATTCTGCTTCACACTAAGGTGACATGCGTTTACGACATTTAGAAACCCATTGCACATTGGAACTTACATCTTCTACTGTCATATTACCTTGTATGCAATAATATTGGACTTTTGAATCAATATCAAGCTTTGCATGAAGTGAAAGGACCATTCAGCAACTTCTCACCACTTTGTATCTGTAATATTATCTTTATATTTTTCATTGTTCCTCTTTGAAATACTTTACATAAAAGCACACCACATGATATAGGCCTACTGTAAGTTCTCATTCATTTGACCCTGACCTCAAGACAGCACCATCAAGGCATACAATCACCCAAAGACTTTATCAAAGAGTTCCTGACTCTGTTTAACACACAACAAATTATTGCAACAATATAGTCCACATAAAAAGGTGCATTAAAGAGTGAAAACAGCAACAGAAGAAGACACAAACCAAATCTTATGAGCGATAGACAGTGAAATCAGCATAAAAATCCAGTTTTACCAATCACCATCCATGTGCTGTCATTACCATTCAAGGACAAAGTAGACGGTAAAAAGTTGCTGAATTGTCGCATTAAATGGGACTTTGCACAACACAGCACAGCTATCACACGGTCACAGGCACAATAACCAGAAACATGATGCAGACAGTGTTCAGCGGCTTTAGTCACACTAATAAACGTCTTTTTGAAACAAAGAATAGCTGCTGACAATGAAAACACTTGAATGAGATTTATTCCCTCAATAATTAGTTTTATTCACTGATCCAGATTCAATATCAGTGGTAATTCACCGACATGTTACGGTTATGAAATGTAATATTTTGTTGCAGTGGCATTTATTGATATAAAATGAAACTGCAAATGGCCAACTAGGATCTTCAGCAGATAAGCAACAAAAGCCATTGACACACTATCTTATGTCTGGAATGTAATCAAATATAAAAGTCACATATTATACTTGAAGCAGCAGCAGCAGCGGCGCAACTAAAGGAGGCTAAAATAACAAAATCATTTTGCCATCTTGAACATTACGAGTCTCTCTCTATTTGGCTAATAGACTCCACAAACCCTCATTTCTTGGAGAAGGAACTACAAAAATCATATTTACACTGTGTAGAGTAATGATAATGCAGTATAGATGAATAGAAATGAATGGAATGATTTGAGTTAAATTTTAACTTTAGCTACATGCGTGTTTGGATACTAGTTTCAGGTACAGAGATGGGAAATTACTGGTCCACCACTGCTTTCTGAGAGCCAATCTTCTTCTGTGTGAGCGCTGAGGACGTATGGATGTAGTGTACACTACTCTTGTTAGTGCTCAACAGAACTGCAGACTCTGATATTAATCGTAAGCTTCAGAGAAATGGCGCGCGGTTTGATATGTTTTTAGACATTAGGAGGTTGATTTACTTTGACATAGCGATATCGAGGTGGATTTTTAGTGCAATGTTTAAACTACATCTAAAGAAACCTAATGCTTATAGCTCTAAAACTACAACTAAAAGGATTGTATAAATAAAATGATTACTTGGTTGTATGTAAAGATCCCCTTAAATACCACAAGAGTAAGGCTAATGGATTTCAAGTGCGATTTTTGCTAAACCAAGTCATGTTTTCCAATAGTGATACAGAATAGCACCAAATAATCTTCACATCCATGTGCACTTTATTGGGGGTGATAGTCTCTAGTAACTTCAAATGAAAGGCTCATACTGAATATTTGGTTTTCTACATTTGCACCATTTGCTACAAAGAGAGCAGTAACTGAGAAGGTAGCTGTAGCTGAATCTAGTTAGAGGCCTGAGATAACCAAACCCCTGAGCTGAGATCAGTGCCAAAGCCAAGCGAAACATCTCTACAGTATCATTACAGTAACTCAAAGAGCACAAAAATGGCCCGTTTGTGGTTGGGACATCTCTCCGAATCCAAGTGATCTTTACAGCGTGTTACTGAGGTGCTTTTGTGTCGGTGGGAACTTTTGAGGGAGCACCAGCTTCAGTTTATTATTGTTAAGCGCCTTTCGAAACAGGATGCAGAATCCTACTTTCAATTAAAGTTTTAGGAATTAGAATTAAAATGGAATGAAATTCAAAGACAGCCTGTTTAGTTTTAAGATTGAAAATACCATTCAGCTGTTTCCTGCAAACCACAATACATCAAGACTTTTTTGAAATGCAATTCAGTAAATTCCTATGCGTTTCTGATTTAATTCAGATTCATTTTATGGAAGTTTATTTCTGAACTTTGCTTAACTCTACAGAGTGAAAAGGGAACATGATAGCACACTTAGAATCTGTTATAAGGCATTCACTGTGTTAGAAAGAAGAAGAAAAGGTTTAATGCGTTCTGCTTAATTGTTTCTGGGGTTAAACTAGCTTATGCTGTGGCCATATTCAAACCTGAAAGAAATTAAACATACAAAAAGCAGCATAGGCTAAAGTGGCCTGAAAAGAGTTACATTATTAAGTGAGACGTAATATTTCCCAATATCTCCCATGTTGGCTCTTATTCATTACCACGAGATGAAGCCACTCTCGCACACTAGTGATTTTAGCACCTGTATCATTGAGTTGTTAATACGGGCAGCAGTGGAACAGTAAAAGTTCCCGCAAAGAGAATTACATGCGTACCAAAGCGTCTGAAACCAAAATATGTAGATAGAAGTGCTATAAAATGATCATTTTCCCAATTTTTTTTTTTAGGAGAAAGAGTTACATTTCATGACAAATTAATTTTTTTTGCCATCCCTTACATAAAAGTACCATGGTAAAAACTAAAATTTACCATGGATGATCCGGCTGTGGTGGTATTACCATGGTTTGGTCACTAAAAGATAATACCATGGTATTTACTCAGTTTTATGGATCACCACCATATTTTAACTGTTTTGTAATGAATGTACAGAATACAGTAAAGTGTAGTTGTTGGTGCTGTAATGGGTTACCATTTCTTCCTGAACTTTTTCCTGCCATAACCACTATTTTTGCCATCACTAGTTCACTTTAAAGGTCCTGAGGTGCAACAAATCCATTTTTACAAGCAAAAATACTCTTACGATTCATAGAAGCTCATTCATTATTATGCATGCTGCATGCATAATAACTTTAAAAGAGCAAAATGCTGTTTAAACGATCGTTTAAATGCTGTTTTATGATCGTACAGCATGTCATACTGCAGAACAAGTCAACTACCCGTATGAGAAAGTACCACGGTATTACCATCTGATAGCATCACTGAACCATGGTACCACCACAGTGCTTTTCTGTAAGGGACATTCCACTGAAATAAAAAAGGTTGGATGAATAATATAATAAAAGAGTGGGTGAAATGCACCCACAGCATTTATAGTAACAGTACAGTGTCATCTGCAGGTGCGGGGCAGCTGGACCTGGACATGGACAGCAGGAGAGATGGAGGAGATGTTCAGAGAGGAGGGAGTTTTGGATCTGATTCTTTCTCTGGTGACTCGATGTAATTGGCAGCCTCTTGTAGTTTCAGCAGCATAGCCATCTGGGAAAGGAGCAGAGATTACAGGAACAAGAAAATAATGAGATATGGGGAAGCCATTAAATATACTATATTCAGTACTTCCTCGTTTTAATAAATGTTTCTCCACTTAAGGAATGAACCAAGGTTTGAATTGTGCATATATTAGTTATACTGTATAACTCATATAGTATTTTTTGCATGTGAAAAAAAAAGCTTATATAAAATTTAGATTTCCAATGTGACCACAAAAATACTTGTGTTCGGATAAATACATACATTTTAATTAGTAAAGTCTATTAAAATTGTCAGGAATTAATTGCTTCATATTAAGTACAGATACGAATATGAACATATAAATGGGAAATGGAATAAAACTAAAATAAAATAAAAAAACCTGAAATAAGTACATTGTATTAAGTATTCAAACCCTTAACTCAGTACTTAGCTGAAGCACTTTTACAGCCTTAAGTCCTTTTGGGTATTCACCAAGATTTGCACATCAGCATTTGACAATTATCTGCCATTCTTCTTCTCATCTCTTCACCTCTCAAGTTCTGTCAGGTTGGATACAGGCAGACACACATCTTCAGGTTTCTCCAGAAATATATGAATGGGTTCAATCCCAGACTGTGGCTGGGCCGCTCAAGGACATTCATAGAGTAGTCTATAAGCCACTTCTGCTGTGTGCTTAGGGTCACTGTCCTGTTGGAAGGTGAACCTTCTGCTCAGTCTTAATTGCTCAGTTTTAATTGGGCTAGGTTTTTATTAAGGTTATCTCAATATTTTGGTGCATTGAGCTTTTCTTCTGCTCTGATGAGTCCCTCAGTCCCTGCCGCTGAAAAACAGCCCCACATGCAGCATGAGGCTGCTAACAGCACACTTTACTTTGGGATGCTACTCTGCAGGTGATGAGCAGAGCTGGTTTCCTTCAAACATGATGCTTGGAATTGAGGTTCATCAGACGAGGGAATCTTGTTTCTCAGAGTCTGAGGGTCCTTTAGGTCCTTTTTTGGTAATTCCAAGTGTGTTTTCGTGTGTCTTCACTTAGGAGAGGATTGAGTTTGGCCACACGGCCACAAAGCCCAGATTGGTGGAGTGCTGCATTGATGTTTGTCCTTCTCTAGGTTTCTCCCATCTGCACATATGATCATGGAGCTCAACTAGAGTGACCATCAGCTTCTATGTCACCAGTCTAACCAAGACCCTTCTCCATCAATTACTCAGTTTGGCCAGGAGGCCAGCTCTAGGAAGGGTCCGAGTCGGTGACGTTCCTAATGTCTTACATTATGGATAATGGAGTCTACGTGATTCTGTGAACATTCAATGCAGCAGAATTTTTTTTCTGAACTCTTCCCCAGATTTGATGCAATCCTGTCTCTAAGCTCTACAGCAGTTCTTTTAACCTCAGGGCTTGGTTTTTGCTCTGATAGACATTATTGGCTGTTAGACCTTTTATTGAGACGCGTGCCTTCCCAAATCAGACCCATTCAATTGAATTTGCCACAGGTTAACTTCACTTGAAGTGTAGTAACATCAAAAAGCAATATGAATGCTCCTGAGCTAAATTTCAACTGTTCCAGATAATGGAAACATTTAAGTTTTTTTATTTTTAACAAATTTGCAAAGATGTTAAAAATGTTTTTTTTTTTTGCTTTGCCCTTACAGTGTATGGAGTGTACAATGATGCACAGAAAAAAGTAATTTAAGCAGTTTAACATAAGGTAGCAATATAGCAAAAAGTAAAAAAAAAAAAAAAAAAAAGAACTTTCGCAAAAGCTTACAGCTCATGAAAGTCCAGTATGTCAAAATAATAGAATATTTCATAAGATCAATTAAAAAAAGGATTTCTTCTTTAAAGAATGTTAATTTCTGCACTCAATACTTGGTCGGGGCACCTTCAGCACAAACTCCAGCATCAGTGAGGAGTGGCATGAAGCAATCAGACTGTTGCACTGCTGAGTCTCAAAAATGTTTGGTACAAATACGTATGTATACTGACCAGTGGATCTGACTCGACGGAGCTGGGTGGCGTCTCCTTATGTGGCCGATCGTCTCCTGGCTGGCTGGGGCTGCCGGGGCCTGTGCTCGGGGGAGGCAGGTGGAAGAGTTTGGCCTGGTCTTGCTGAGCAGACGGCCAGGGCAGAGATCCTCTGACCCACTCCACCGGATCCTCCCACACCGACTTCTGCCCGTGAACCTGCAGACGCACATATTCACACTGATTCCACCAAAAACTGCTCACTTTAACAGTTAGGAAGCTGCATTCTGACTGACAGGTTAAATTTAATCTTCAAGTTTGGGATACTCTGACCCACTTTAATGCCATCTTTGGCTCCTTCCTGCAGGTACGGGATGATTGAGTGATTCCAGAGATCGATAAACCATGTGCGGAATTCCTCTACTGTTACTGGACAGGACAAGAAGAAGCAGGGACCTACGGCAACACAGATTGGACACACATAGATGAAATGCTCCCTGAATTATGCACATCAAGCTTGTTGTTTAAAAAAATCCTCCTTATTCTAATCCAATATGGTGCCTATATAAAAATGAAAATTACCAATGAGGAAATCCGAGGTGCAGTGTTTCTCCAGGAAGGTGTGGAGGTGGTACCAGAGTCTGGGCACCCAGTCCAGCACCCGCAGCAGATCTTCATTCTTCACGCTCCTGGGATCTTCAGCCTCCATTAGCTTCCTGTGCAGGTAACGTACTAGGAACCCGTTTGCTGGCTCGACGTTATTGGAAAACATCACCATCCTGTATAGAGGAAACATGTAAAACAAATATGAAAACGGATAAATAGATCACCACTCAAAAGTTTGGGGTAACTTTTTATTTTTTATGAATAGTTTTATCCAGCAAGGATGCATTTAATAGAGTTAATGAACAGTCAGAAAGACATTGTGTAAAAATAAACCCCAAACCCATTGATGAAGGTCTTATATTATCATGAAAAGCTTTTTTTTCTTTCGCAATTATGACCAGCTGAATGTATATTACCCTGCTTGTCAAATAAATGACCGAATGGACTTGCAACTTATATTTATAGTGACATTTTTTGATATTATATTTTATGTTTGAAAAAACAGACGAGCAAAAACTAGCACTTCTATGCTTATAATTGTGGTTTGTCATTATTTGTTGAAAACGCGAGTCAGGCCATACAGTATAAGGGATGATAAAATGTCAATTTTAACACTATAAAATATAAGAGTTAGGCATCATTTTGTAGTATGTAGGTAGTAAAAAGGCAAACACATGTTAGTGTCACCTAAAGTGACAATGAAAACAAAAGCAGGAGGGGCAACACGTCCCAGCTGTTCCTCACTGACACTCCACAGGAAGCTAAAAGGATCTTGTGTATGTTACCAACCTGAAGCTGAGGTGTAAGCCATGGTTTGGGGTCATCTTCACTGGCTGATTGGTTGTTCCTATTATATATGGACTGAGAAAGAGAAACAAAACAGCTCTTGACACCTTTAAGATGACTGGGAAACCCACTAGTCATGATGGTGTAGACTTTCCTAGACTCACCATTTATGATATTTACAGGTTAAAGCACCATTAACAAGTTCACTGAGGGATGCTGCATCATGCACATCGTCCAAGATGACAACCAATGGGATCTCAGCTGTGCTGCTCTCCCGATCGATCTGATTGGCCAGATTGGCCAGATAGAGCTGAAGGTCCTGTTGGGATAAAAAGACAAAACCACAGTCAGAGGTCGAATCCCTTTTATTTATGTAGCACTTTTTGCAACACAGATTCACAATAACAAATAAGAATATAACAGTGGCAATTTAGCAAAATACATCAGTTATGAAACAAATTTCAGCTGTACAGAAGACAACAGTGTCATAATTCATTTATCATTTCATTTATTAATCATGGCAATTGTGTATTGCTAATTTAAAATGATATCTTTATTATAATATATTCTAATAGTAGAAACTCACAATATTAATCTCTACACAATACAACAGTGTCATTTTGCAGCTCAATTCAGTTCAGTGTTGATTTAATTTAGTTAAATAACGACGTCAGTGTTGCAAAGTTAATCAATTATGAAACAAATTTGATTCAGCTAAAATTTGAATCATACTGTAAGTCTCACTTCTCATAATGGCAAATTTCAAGAGCCTGACGGGTTCATTATGGTTTAAGTGATTTGTTATTTATGCATATTAAAACATTACTGCTCACCAAGCCTGCTTTTATTTGATCCAAAGTACAGCAAAAACAGTAATATTGTGAAATATTTTTACAATTTCAAATAACTGTTTTTGTATTTTAATATATTTTAAATTGTGACGCAACACTGATTTTTCATCATCATCATCAACTCCAGTCTTAAGTGTCACACGATCATTCTAATATGCGACCCTGACCACAAAACCTTGAGTCTTGAGTGTCAATTTTTCCAAATTGAGATTTATACATCATCACTTTCAATTGTTGAATGGTTTATTAGGATTGGATAATATTTGGTCGAGATGCAACTCTTTGAAAATCTGGAATCTGAGGATGCAAAAAAATCGAAATACTTTGTCCAAATGAATTCTAAGCTAATTATAATACTAATTAAAAATTACATTTTTATATATTCACGGTAGGAGATTTACAAAATATTACTACAAATACACCCCAGCGACTTAAGACTGCTTTTATACAGGGTCACATATGCTAATTTGTTGCTTAAGAGACATATGCGATTATTATTGATGTGTACATTTTTTCAGGATTCTACGACAAACACACAGTTCAAAAGAACAGCATTTATCTGAATTATAACGCGTTTCATTATTCAGCTCAATTTAGTTCATCAGTTGTACTACAGAAGATCAAAAGTTGTGTTCTAATCTGATATTACTGAATATGGAGAGTCTGCAGGTCTATGACTGTGAATGAGTTGTCCGTGTACCTTGCAGGACTGGCGGTGCATGTTGAAGGTGGTGGTGATGGCGGGTGTAACCTCTCGAGCACTGCGCTCCACCAGGTATTCGGCGAGCCGGCTGCTGAGGTAGGTCTTCCCTGTGCCACTGGGGCCTGATAAGATCAAGCGCCGGTGCTTTAGCAGCAGACTGATGTAATGCTGCATCATGGGCTTGGGGATGAGCGTCTCAAACACCAGAACATCCACACACTTCTCCTTCAGTCCTGCAGTCAGGGGACAGTCAGTACAATACAGATAACATGTCTTACGATACTAGTCTCACAGATGCTTTTATCCAAAGCAACAAATGACTGACATCTACAAGCAATTTGCTGAGTTTCAAGAGTAAGCTGTGACTTTTTAATATAGTACAATAACCCCTATATATGTATATACAGTAAATATGTGTGTGTGTAGGGATATTAACAAGCTTTTTTTTTTTTTTTTTTTACAGATTGGAGAGTAAGCTACTGTAGAGGTTTATTGTGGTTATTTCTAATATAGATTTACAAATATAAATTTAAGCATGAAAATCATATATTTATTTAATAATAATAATAAATATTATTGTCATTATTATTTAAAACAAATGTATATAAATATATAAATAAAATACAATGTAAAAAAATCAAGGACCCTTTGGCTCAAACAAATAACCACTTTTTATTATTATAGATGCTATAATATATATAGATGTTGATTATAATAATTATATTTTTTGCTTGATTTTTGATCAGTCAAGAATTTTGCATGCTATTTTCAATTTTACAAGTGATATCAAGCATCAAAACAATATAAAGTGCAATAGAAATAATAGTTTAATGAACAATATCAATGGGAAAAAATACACCATTGCATTATATGTTTATAATGTCACCCTATTCAGGCTGATGATGATAATATAACCTTGACTAATGTAACTATTAATCTGTAAGATGTGGTTTAATGCTTTTGATTAAAGATCTAGGCTATTATCTTAAGAGTATATGTAAATTATTTTTTTAATGCAGTACAGGAAGAAAGAGGGAATACACATTTTCTTCTTCGAGAGAGAGAATAGACAAACGAGTGTGTTTTCTTTAGTCTGGGTGGTCTATAGCATCACACCACCTCAATAAACAACTCTGAATTGCAGCCTGTGCTTAAAATAACACTTAGACCAAGCACAGAGGAGTCTGGGTAATGGCCCTGATTCCCTGGGTCATATATCAGACTGGGAGCGCAGGAATGATGGGATTGTGGATCTGCTGTTCAATCACACCTCCTGCTGGCTGCTGTTACAGTCAGAAACATTAGTGCTGGATTGCTCTTCTCTGGGGATCTGGGCTATGAACATACTTCATTCACACTGCAGCGCGGCCTGTTGGTATTTACATTGCTTGTTGATGGTTATTGAAGATGGAAATCTGAAAATAATGGCTTACATTTTATATGAACATTTTTTTGAAAAATTGTGTCAGATCATTTACTAGCTTACGGACAGTAAAACTTGAGTGTTTGAAATTGTAACCGTAAAAGGAAGGAATTTCAGATGCGGGAAATAAGGCATAAAACTGTCCACAATTATTATTATTTTTTACAATTACAATTATTATTATTTTTAATGTAGAAATAAAAATTATAAATTAAATATGTAAAGGTAATATTATTATTATTAGTAGTAGTAGCATTAACCAGTGCATCTAATGATATTATTATTAAAAATAATAACAATAAGAGTTTTATTTGACATACTAAAATGACTTAAAATATAAATAAATAAATGAAATATTATATACACTCACACATATATATATATATATATATATATATATTTCTTGTGATATATATTTCTAGGTATAATCTGGTTTGTCACAATTAAGTATTTAAAAAGTAGCTATATTTGTAGCAATAGCCTAAAAAACATTGTATGGGTCAAAATTATAGATTTTTCTTTTATGCCAAAAATCATTAGGATATTAAGTAATGATCATGTTCCATTAAGATATTTAGTAAATGTCCTACTGTAAATATATCAAAAGTAATTTTTGATTAGTAATATGCATTGCAAGTCAGATTCCAGACTTTCAGATTTTCAAATAGTTGTATCTCCGCCAAATATTGTCCTATCATAACAAACCATACATCAATGATGCTAATTTATTCAGCTTTCAGATGATGTATAAATCTCAATTTTGAACTGGTTTTGTGTCCAAAGTCACATATTATATCTAAAAATGTAAAATATATACAGGTATATATAAATAAAATTGATGATATAGATGACATGTTCACATTTCAGTTATTAAGTGAGTGGCTGGAGGTGACTCAATACCTTCAGCAGAAGATTGGAGATGGACATGTTCATGTACGGTTCCACTGTTAACCAGCAGCCTCAACACACTGACCTTTCAGAGTCACGCTGATGCAGGAAGAGCCTCTAGAGAGGCGCACAGGAGGCGTCTCGGGCGGCTGCGCTCCCAGAACCCTCTTCAGATGGCTCAGGCTGTAGCTGTAGATGGAGTCCTGAGAGAGAGCCAGACTGGAGCCGGGGTCCACCACCGCTAAATACTCCTACAGACACACGGCGACAGGAGAAGAGCTTTACACATTCACAAAGTCTGAGTGGTTCTGTGTCTAAATTAGGGGTTGTTTCTGTCCCTCAGAAGACTGCAGAGGACACTCACTTTAAAAGCCTGGATAACTGCAGAGTCCAGTGAAAACCAGTCCGTCCGTCCGCTGACTTTAACCGTGCCAATGAAAAACTCCAGCTGTTTCACCTCCTATCAATGAGACACTTTCAAATCAGCTTTAAAATGTAAAGTAGATCAGCTTTTTTGTAGTTATGAAACAACATATAAATTACAATTAATTATTAATTCTAATTCTAATTCAATATTTATTTTTTAAATTACATCAATCGACATTTATTAAAAAAAAATTATGTGAAGTAATTTTTAAACAGTAGTATTTTCTTTGTTTTATTAAAGATTATTTAAAAATATTACAAATTCAACAAACAACAATTATGTAATAATATTTTAAATTAACTTAAATATAGCTGAAATAAAACAAATATTAAATAAATTAAAAACACAGACTTGACAAGTAAATGAAATACAATAAGTTAAGGTTAGAGTACTAAATTATTTAAACAGAAAAAAAAAAAATTAAGATTACATACAATACAAATGTCCAAGCACACATTAAAACGACTAAAACTTAAACTAAAATTATAAAAATACAAGCTAACTCAAAATATTTATAAATAGGCTAATATATATATTATATAATATAAGTCCAAATTTAGAATCAGAACTATTGATTTTATATTGTAAAATACATGATCAGCTGACATGCTTGTGTAAAGCACTCACGTCTTTGAATAGGTGCTGATGGGGTATGCGAACCAACACTCTGACAAGATTTTCGTCCTTCTGCAAAGTCGTGGTGGGGCTTTGAAAGACATCTGTAAGATGATCAGCAATTACAGTGAGAAAGTGTAGAATTCAAGAGTGTTTGGATGTGAGAACTCCACATGTCATGCATGAAATCTCTGTGTAAATGTGTGACCTGGGTAAGGCTCATTTTGTCCCATGCCGGTTTTGCCGAAAGATGACACAGATTGCCGTGGTGATGAGATGCCCAATGAACCGAGCCCGGAGGACTGGGAGGTGGAGCTTGGCGGTCTGGAGGAGGGGCCACACGTCTTCAGCTGGTCATTCTCCGCCTTCAGGTTCTCCACCGTCATCTGTCAATGCATTTGTTAAGGGATTTAAATGAAGAAACCCAAGTATTATGTGTCAATTTTATTATTATTATTATTATTATTAATAACAAGTGTGCCTAAATAATACAAATAATAATAATTTATATATATATATATATCACATCATTTTAAATATTTGAAAATTAATAGTATTAAATAAATTATACATATTTAGATAGCAACCACAGCAATAATAATACAATAACAATAAATGTACAATTATTTGTATTGTTAATATCTAACACCTATTTAACACAAATATAACAATACAAATATTATTTAAAAAATATACTGTATAATTTACAATTATTTAAAATTATTGTTATTAATCTAATCGTGCACATTTTATTACAATTGTTTACAATTATTATTTTTCAGTTTTACTAACTAATTAATACACCTAAATAATAACAATTAACAAAGGTAATATTTTTAAACACATACTGAAGAATTTTTAATATTTTTATAACAGATTTGATCACTGTTATTACTAATTAAATTGTACATATTAATATAATAATAATAATAAAAATAATTATATATTTTCATTATTTTTTTAGTTTTATTAATAACTAACCAGTACACCAATATTATAATAATAACAATAATAATAACTTTAAATACATTCACTATAATTAAAAAATATTATTATCATTTAATTTAATTTTACATATTTTTATTTGCAGCCAAAAGCAATTTCACAAAACCCTCATGTAGACAACCAATATAAATCTGAGGCTTGAAATCAGTTTTACAGTTAAATATTTGTATTCACCTGTACAGTGTCTCTCAAACACACACACACACGCACACACACACACACACACACCTGCATGTTGGTCATGGCCTCCTGCAGCTGCTCCAGCTGATGGGCGGAGCTCAGCGCCTCCAGGCGGATGTCCGTCAGCTTGCGCTCCTTCTCCCACAGTTCTGAGCGTAACTCTGACACCACTTTCTCTTCATGCTCAGTGTCCTCAGGGCCCTCGCACGATCTGCCGGAAATACAGGCGTCAACAATGAAAGATGGACGTTGAATAATTCAAATCATCTTGTGAAGAACATAAACAATCGCATTTCCTACCCCGATGTTGAAGTTGAGGCCGTTGCAGAGGCATTATCCACGTTATGTTGGATTTTGGGTGAAGATGGGGTGGATGTGACTGGCGTTGCAATCTCCTCTATATCTGCGTATGGTGCTTTGGATCCCTTTTTACTGAAAGCCTTGTTGAAGGAGCTCCTTAGCTATTTGTAGAGCAGAAATGAGGGTCAACGCTCAGCTAAAGACTACTTCATATTGAGAGTCTATTAAAAAAAAATAATAATTAATTCAGTGTTCATATCCAAGGTTTGTCATAATCATAATGACAGCAAACAGCAAAACACAATCACAGTGGAGGCATATATGATTTGATGTTTGTGATGGCACATCTTAACAATGAATTGTGGCTAAAATGATCCAAAAAGCTTCAAGCAGAGCATTCGATTAGCATTGGTAGTGCAATGCAACGAATGTCTATTTCTCAGCAGTGTTAATGTTTATGTAACTAAAACTAGAATTACTTTCAACTGGAATATAAAATAAAATATAAACATTAAATGAAATTTAAACTTAAATTGTAGAAATAAAATTAGACATGTTGCTTTTGAAGTTAACTGAAAGAAATTTAATAAGTAGTATTAAAACCCTTAAAACAACAATGAAATAATAATAAAATAAAGCTATATAGACATTTAAAAACCCTAACACCTAATAAAATGAGAAATAACAAAAATAACACATAACAAAAATTAATTATAAATTAAATGAAAAAAAATAACCACAAATGCTAATTCAAATTTTTTTAAAATATTGTAATGGTATATAAAAATAGTTAATGAACACGTTAAATTAAAATGCTGTTCACCCTGTAAAGTTTCATAATATAATGCTTATTTCAGGCATTAATTATGACAGTAGTAATCACAAAGCACATATCAAACAGTTAAAGAATGCACGAAATTATGGAGAGTAATAGGACACCTGTCAGTCATGTGTTACATTAATTTTCCAGGCAGTATGTCTATTAATATATTGTACAGTATATACTACTAAAACACAAATTTATCAGATTATAATCCTGAAAGCATCAATTTCAGACTATACTGTACAATTTTAATTTGCTGAGACTTACTGACTGAGTTTTAGACCACATAATATAATGGCAAAGAAGATATTGATTGTTTCTTCAGAAGTTTTAAGTATGCTGTGATTGTGATGGATGTGGATGGGATGGGCTGGGAAAATGACTCACCTCATAGACCTGTGAAATAAGGAGCAGGGAAGCGAAGGGAAGAGATCACAGTCATACTTAAATCACAGCATTGAAACAGACCATCTACATTACACATATTAGATCAGCTAAATGAGCAGCCTGAACCCAAGATAAAACCATCTAAAACTGTTCCCATCCTCACCCAGCTCTTCTTCTTCTTCTTCTTGGCCTCCTGTTCCTTCAGGCTGCCGGCGCTGGAGTGACTGGTGATGCTGTTCAGACTGGAGATGCTCTCTGACGAGTTCTGACGGTCGATCTGCAGCTCTGAGGGGAAAATCGGCTTTCATTTAGCGCGCACTTCCATCAAGTCTAAAAACAAGTCTAAAAACCACGAAGAAGGCCTTATGCACAAAAATAAGGAATAAATGTACATATATAAAAAAAATAAACCTTTGGGTGTGGTTTCGGGAACATTGAGGGCCCCTTGAATGATGGACTGGGCTTCTGTGTTCTTGACCTTTAAGACTTCTATGGTTTCCCTCAGGTCCTGTAGCTCGGAATCCTGAAATGATAAGCCAAAGATAATACTGAATGTTAAAAAGATGAACATATCTGATTCCACTGATTCCAAAAGAAAACTCTTCACAAACAAACCATGAAACTTCATTGTTAAAACCTAACACAAGTGCCTTTTCTGGCTGTTTTTGGTGTCAGTTTTAATGAAACGGTCACATTTGTGTGTTTTGTGCATCCCTGTGCCTTACTTCTGATGAAACTTACAGTACTCACATTATTTCACAGATTGAACTGTTTAGTATTTAAAATTCTAATAACAGTCAATTTGCGTATAACCAGTTTTTGAAGAATGAAATCTAAAATAACCGATTTGCATTTGAATATTTTGTAAAATGTAATTTATTGCCATAATCAAAGTTGAATTTTTCTGCATCATTACTCCAGTCTTCAATGTCACACGATCCTTCAGAAATCATTCTTATATGGTGATTTGCTGATTTCAATAATAGTTTTTATATAATAGGCAAATGCACAAATTTTACAGTGTCAACTCTAACAGCATGTTGGTTTCTGTACACTGACCTTCTGCTCAGAAGTGACTGACAGACTCTGCAGTCGCGCCGTCATGAGGGCCAGACTCTGCTCAAACGCTGCCACCAGGTTCGCCTGCAGACACAGAGACAGGTGCAGGTTAGTGTCTGACATACACTACTGATCATTACACACACTCACACACACTCATGTGGGTCTCCATCTGGGCAGGGAAAGTGCGACGGGATAGGACGGGAATCGAGAACAGCTGTGGAAATGGATGGATGGATAAATGGAGGGTGAACAGAGGACGACCTGCAGGCTGGAAACGACAAAACCATGAGGTTGCCATGTGACGACACACACGTTACAGGAGAGAGTGAGATGATAGACTAAACCAATACCCATCATGCTACTCACTGTGACTCCAGCTGGCGCATCACATACGCAACTACACACACATTTCATGAAGAAAAACACCGCCGTGACGCTAGGCTGCTGTGGGTGGTTGCCAGGGTGTTTCTATGGGGTTGCTAAGGTATCTTGAGTGGTTATTTGTGTGTTGCTAGGTGGTTTCCAGAGATGTGTTCTCATTAGTTGCCAGGATGTTCCTATTTGGTTGCTAAGGTGTTCCAAGCAGTTATTGGTGTGTTGCTAGGTGGTTTCTAAAGGTATACCTGTATTCTCAGTGGTTGCTAAGGTGTTTCTATATGGTTGCTAGGGTGTTCTGAATGATTATTAGTGCATTGCTAGGTGGTTTCCAGAGGTGTGTTCTCGGTGGTTGCTAAAGGTGTTCTGAATGATTATTAGTGCATTGCTAGGTGGTTTCCAGAGGTGTGTTCTCGGTGGTTGCTAAAGGTGTTCTGAATGATTATTGGTGTGTTGCTAGGTGGTTTCCAGAGATGTGTTCTCAGTGGTTGCTAAGGTGTTCTGAATGATTATTGGTATGTTGCTAGGTGGTTTCCAGAGGTGTAGTGGTTGCTAAGGTGTTCTGAATGATCATTGGTGTGTTGCAAGGTGGTTTCCAGAGGTGTAGTGGTTGCTAAGGTGTTCTGAATGATTATTGGTGTGTTGCTAGGTGGTTTCCAGAGTTGTAGTGGTTGCTAAGGTGTTCTGAATGTTTATTGGTGTGTTGCTAGGTGGTTTCCAGAGGTGTGTTCTTAGCGGTTGCTAAGGTGTTCTGAATGATTTATGGGTGTGTTGCTAGGTGGTTTCCAGAGGTGTAGTGGTTGCTAAGGTGTCCTGAATGATTACTGGTGTGTTGCTAGGTGGTTTCCAGAGGTGTAGTGGTTGCTAAGGTGTTCTGAATGTTTATTGGTGTGTTGCTAGGTGGTTTCCAGAGGTGTGTTCTCAGTGGTTGCTAAGGTGTTCTGAATGATTACTGGTGTGTTGCTAGGTGGTTTCCAGAGGTGTAGTGGTTGCTAAGGTGTTCTGAATGATTATTGGTGTGTTGCTAGGTGGTTTCCAGAGGTGTGTTCTCGGTGGTTGCTAAGGTGTTCTGAATGATCATTGGTGTGTTGTTAGGTGGTTTCCAGAGGTGTGTTCCCAGTGGTTGCTAAGGTGTTCTGAATGATTATTGGTATGTTGCTATGTGGCTTCCAGGCGTGTGTTCTCAGTGCTTATCAGGGTGTTTCTAGGTGGTTGTTGAAGTTTTTATTGAATGATTATTAGTGTGTTGCTAGGCAACTGCTGCAGAATGTTACTAAATGGTTGCTAAAGGTTTGTTATGCGTTTGCTAGGGTGCAATGGATGGTTGCCAGGTCATTGTAATGTGGTTTCTAGTGCATTAGTGTTTTCTTATGCATTTGCTTAAGTGTTCTGAATGTTTTTTTATAACATTGCCATGCAGCTGTTAGTTCTAGGGTGTTCTAGGTGGTTGCTAGGGCATTTATATGAGGTTGCTTAGGTGTTTTGGTGTTTATCAGTACATTGGATTTGCCATGGGGTTTCTTTGGAGTTCTAAGTGGTTGTTCGGGTGTTATGGATAGTTAACAAGGCATTGCTACTGTATGTGGTTACTAGGGCTATGTGGTTATGTTGTGGATGTTGAGGTTTCTTTGTGATTGCTAAGCTGTTCAGAGGTTGCTGTGGCACTGCAAGGTGTTTCAAATGTGTTTTGAGAGGTTGCTACTGTAGGTAGTTACTAAGGTAGTTGTTATTATATTTCAATGGCTTTGGGTGGTTGCTAGGGTACTGTTCTAAGGTTGCATAGGTATTCTCAGTAGTTGCTACAGTTGTTCACTGAGAACATCACTGAATATATAATTTGCACTTTTTGTTGCAACTGTTGCTGTTTGTTATTTATTGTTGGTGACTATTCATTGTTGTTGTTTATTTTGTTTTCTTTTGTGACTGAGACTCATCAGACAGAATGTTATTTTATTATGTACAGTGACAATAAAGCAAATTGAATAGTGTTGCTATGCATTTGCTAAAGTGTTTTTATCATGTTCCTATGCAGTTCCTATGGCTGTTGTTACATGGTTCATGGTCACATGGTGCTAGGGTGTTTGCTATGGGATTGCAAGTGTTTCAAGTATATTTATATATATATTTTTTATGGTTTTCTAGGGTGGACACGTATATAGCACAAATTGTGTGGTACAAGTTACACACAGAAATCAATAATTTGGGCTAAGGATTTGTTCAGATAAAAAAAGCTATCCTAAATTAGTGCACAATTCACAACTATGTCAATGTTTGCGATTGTTGTTCCCTCATACAGCACGCAAGACCAACTCTATGACATCATCAAAACCCAGCCAGATGATACCTGAAAGCCACAGAGCAAACATAAATGACTTCCATTCCACATCATCAGTCAGTGAGGGCGAGGGGACACATGCAACAGCGACGGACAGGGCTGCAAGTGACAGTCCAACAAACCTGGCCTGACTGCAACAACCAGCAACCCCAGGCAGCAGTCAGTCATCAGAAGCCGGGACGGGACATCAGCCAGGGAGAGAGGGACAGTGCTGTTAGGACTATAGGGCCACAACCCTCCATCCCACACACACACACACACAATCATATATGCACTGGGATCAGCATCAGAAATGAAAATGTTTCGTTAAAGCCCCTCTGGAGATGATTATGAGGGCACTTTTGTTTCCACCCATATAAAACACACTGTACTGTAGATCCCTACTCAGACAGGAATACTTTTCCCTGAGATGATTTGGTAAAATAGTTTTATAGATTTAGTGATTTTAAAAGGTCACCTATTAAGTCTCAGGTGTCCCCAGAGTGTGTCTTTCCAGCACAAAACACCCCACAGATCATTTATTTTACAACATCATTCTGAAAACGCCTATTTTGAGTGGAAGCACAAACACAGTTTTTGTGCTCCCTGTCCCCTTTTTCAGAATAGGGCTGTGCCTTTACAACATCTGTTTGGTTTTGATCATCATGTCTATTGTGCTGAAATCATGCATTTTAAAGCCATATTAATTTAAACGTCTGATATAGGGGTTTTCTAATCACACACATCCAAAGAAATCGCACAGAAAGCAGCTGTCACATGGCATGTGAGTTCTAAACTAAGTTCTCTTTCATGTCCTATTGCGCTTAAACTATAAATAGCTGTGAAAGAAAAATGTTTAAATTAGATACTGCCATTAATGCTGATAATATGACCCGAGCAATAAAAGAGTGTCCGTGGGCGGGGCCTGTGGGCGGGGCCTGTAAAATGTGACATCACATTTTACGGATTCTGCAACAGCTTGTTCTGAGACACTGCTTATGATTTATGGGGACTGAAAAAAAAGAAGCGGGTGGATTTTTTATCATTATAGGGTGGTTGTGTACTGTACACACACGGCCAACACACATTTATTTTCAAATAACATGAAAAAGTGATTTTTACATAATAGGTGGCCTATAATACAGTCCGAATCACACAAACTCTAATCCCATTCAGATTGAACAGTCATCCCAGTGTGCGAGTGCATTGCTGAAGCCAGCTGTGTTGAAGCAGCAGATCAGTGCAGGGTGAGCTGAAGGCAGCTGGGGTTAGTGGGAACTTGCAGTGAGAAGTGATCTGGATTTAAGACACTAGAAATATTGTAAATTACAATAATCCACATTACATGGCAATACTCATTATTTAATTAATAATCCTGTGAAACAAGCAGCGATGACTGAAAAGGTGAGAAAAGTGTCAGAATCAAATATTAAATGAAAAACAATCAAAATAAATGAAAAAATAAAATAATAAAACGTTTGATAAATATATAATATGCAATTATGAATTGTGAAATTCTGAAATGCATCACTCTAAAATAATACCAATAAAATACTAATCTGACATCTGCTGTTGTGTATATGCAGTGGTGTTTTGCACGTACATTTGCTGAGAGTTGGCTGGTCAGATTGGTCACTTTATCCTGAGATGACTCCAGCTCACGCCTCAGTAACCGGATTTGCTGAGAAGGTAGGATGAGTTAGACAAATTAACAATCCAAGGCATTTTCAAAACACAGGTCAGCAAATAGTTTGACATTTAACTATAAAGCAATTAGTGTAAAGATGATGTTACACAAAAAAGAACTATAGATGGTTGTTTATGTGTCAGTTATCGTGCAAATGCTATCAAAAGTGAATCTGAATGTTTTGATTTTTCTTGAGCAATAGCAGAATATAAGAGGAAGCAAAGGAGAAAGAGAAGCCGGCATGCTCTGCATGAGAAAATCCTTACCTCTCCTTGCATTCTCTCTTCAGTCTTAGAGTGTACGGTACAGAAATGGTAATAAAGACCAAGAAAGAGTGAGCAAGGACAGGAAACAGAGAAAAAAGGCTGGTTGTTAAGAGAAATTTCTGGAAATAAAGAGCCGACTGTATCAAATCAGTATTCTATTCTCTGTCAATCATATACAAAAGCCATTCAAATACAGAAACCGACCTAATTTTTACATTGTGCATTAGTTTATACTCACCGACGAATAGTTGGATGAGGCATTCGAGGCCAGAGACAGCACAGATCCATGAACTGAGAGAAAGAGAGCTAAATTACACACAGATACAGGATAGAGACATAGTTTCACAATTAAAAATAAAAGTCATTTCTGCATTTTGCTTTATAACTGTAGTTAACAAGAAACTGCTTGCAACCAATTTTATTTGTATAATATAGTCTATTTCTAAATAAAATAAAGATAATAAATCTATACCTGATTGCTGATTAGAATAGCATGCACTAATGAATTATACAAAATAAGACAAGAAATGCGCATTATGATTGGAAATAGGCTAAGTTTCCATTTCATTTTCAAGTATTATTAGATATCTTCTTTGGCCATGAAGCAGTGTTGCTAACTAAAACTAAAACTTTTTTCACCAGTTGAAATAAAAACTGAAATGAAATACAAATATCCAATAAAAAAAACCTAAATGTCTAAACTGCAACAAGGACACCTTAAAATAAATTGTAGCTATAGTTTAAGTATGAAAACTGTTCAACTAAAATAGAACTGCAATTCCAAAAAATTCATCTAAATCCTAAAAACAAAAGCTAATTCAAATATGAATAAATACTATAAAAGTATATAAGTAATACTAAAATCAAACTGCTATGGAGCTACTAGTAAAAATGAGATAAAAAAAAAAAATCTAATTCTTGAACCACAAAACTATTGCTATTATAGTTCTATTAAAACTCTACTCTCCATTAAAAGCAACAAAAAAACAAATTAAGGTTAGTCTGAGATGTTATCTACATTTGAACACTTTTTATAACCTTCGACCACAAAACCAGTTAGTATAGGAGAATATTTGGCTGAGATACAACTATTTAAAAATCTGGAATCTGAGGGTGCAAAAAAAATCAAAATATTGAGAAAATCACCTTTAACATTGTCCAAATTAAGTTCTTAGCAATGCATATTACTAATCAAAAATTAAGTTTTAATATGTTATTGGTAGGAAATTTATAAAATATCTTCATGGAACATGATCTTTACTTAACATCTTAATGATTTTTGACATAAAAAATAAATAAAAATTTGACCCATAAAATGACTGTATTTTTGGCTATTGCAACAAATATAACTATGCAACTTAACACAGTTTTTGTGCTCCAGGGTCACATTTATGCATGTTGCATCAAATCAAGGAGTAGGCTAGGTTCGATTCTCCATGGCTCACCGTCTTCACTAGGCTCTCTGAAGGATCCGGATCTCATCATGCTCTTTGGTCGGTCGGCCAGAGACAGAGAGCTGCCCAGAGGAGATGTGCCGTAAAGCTCGTAGCCCATGTCATTCGCCGGGATGCTGTTGGAGCGCGTGATCTGGGAACCGGCGCCTGAACTTGGGATTGGTGCCACTGCAGAGAGAGAGAGAGAGAGCGTCATTTCATTTGCATCTGCTGTAAAATCTCACACCTGAGAAGTGTTTGACTTCACTCACCCACGTTGGTCGGTGGTGTTTTTCCCAGGAAGGTCTGTGTCACGTGTGTCGGCGAGGGCAGCTGTGGTGGGCTCTCCGAATCCGTCATGCTCGTGATCGTGTGGGAATGACGGCGTTCCCTCACTTCTCCCTCTGATTGGCCACTGCCATAGCGACTGCAGAAGAGAGCATAACATACACGGGTCAGGACCATCTTACATTTAAATGCTGTACTAGTTGAGTTTAGATCAAATATATGTACCTTAATCCTTTCTTGGGAAAGGTGTTCCTATCAGATTGTAAACTGGGAGGGGTAGAGAGCAGCACATACAGTATAAATAGCTCACCCCAAACTAACAGGGTTAGCATTACACTGATGTTCAGTCCAATACGAGTAATCTGATTGTTTAACTTATCATTCAGTGTCTTGCTGTGTTGATCTCATGCCAGCAGGGGGCGACTCTCTTACAGCAAATATTTTGGAAAATTAAGTTCATACAGTAATATCAGTGTGGTACATAACGCAAAATTATGTATAATAGAAATCATATAGTAATAATAATAATATTATTTTTTAAAGTTTTTTTTAAAAGAGTTTCTTAAACTCCATCAAAGCTACATTTATTTGAACAAAAATACAGGAAAATAACTAATATTGTGAAATCTTTATTATAATGCTAAATATTTTTTTTCTATTTTAATATACATTAAAATGTAATTTATTCCTGTGATGCAAAGCAGAATTTTCAGCATAATTCCTCCAGTCTTCAGTGTCACATGATCTTCAGAAATCACTCTAATATGCCGATGATTGTGATGAGCGTTTAATTGTACAAAACAATGCTGGTGACTTCTTACGCTGCTCTGTTTCACCAGGTTCTGTTATTCATTATTCTATATAAAATGACAGATTTGCTCTATTTGGCTCAGTTAAACATCATACAACCAATAACCAGACCCAAACTCACCTGTCGCCCAAAGTGATGGACGTCCGGCTCCCTGCGCCCCACGTCCCAGTGCTCCTGGCTTCATCCCGCTCTCCCAGATCCGGTTTGGTGGGGACGCTCATGTGAAGCGGCAGCGACTCCATGCTGCGGTGCAGGCCAGACATTTTGGGGTAGAGGATGGGGGAGCTGCTGACCGACAGCGTCTGGCCTGAGAAACAGCTGGGAGAGTCGATGTGGAGCACCGGTGCGGGGCTCGGGGTGAGTCGAGGGGAAACGCGGGAGCCCGCCAGGTCCTGCAGCTTGGAGTAGGGAGGGATCTTTGGAGGAAGGTCATGGATGGTGATACAGGAGTCCAGACTGTTAGAGTTGAGCTTGTCTAGGTGAGCCAGACTGGGAGGATGAACTAGAGACTTACTGCTCAACAACCTGTTAGAGTCAAACACCACAGCAGCATCTTCAATAACGTCATGAACTCAAAGACCTTCTGTAAATAAGTACTGAAGGGAATACAGAGCATCCAAAGAAGAACACGCTGCCAACCAGAAAATCAGCCTCAAAGGCTCTTGATGTCCATTTCCAGAAAGGGTTTTAAATAATTGAGTAGCATAACTTGCATAATAAAAACACACAGGGCATCTGCAGAATATTTCCTGAAAAAATGTTGCCTATAACTATTTTATTAAAGGAAAAAAAAACACTTTATATTAGATATTTCCCCCCATTTTATTTCTGAAGTGCAGCAAAGTCACTTAATTTTCCTAGTTGACCCTATTTATTTGAAAATATCATGAATTGTTATGATCAGGTGTAAAATATATTAAAAAAAATATTTAACCATTTAACAAATCATGACAATCATTGCATGATATTTTAAAATGAAATAATTTTATATAAAAAAAACAACTCAAAATGCATTGTCATGTAGAACACTGTATAGAACATAGAACATTAAAAATATAGATGTTAAAAATATAAATATACTTTTATACCAGTTGATTAATTAAAAATAAAATGTATTTCAAATAAATAAATAAATAGCATGCCATTTAATAGCCAATGGTCATTAATTTAGAACAAACACAATTATCACAAAACAAAAATGGAAAAATTAAAATGATTCTTTTAATTAATTACATAGATTAAATTTACTGTGTGTGTATAATATTTGTTTATAAATATAAATAAAATAAAATAAATATATAAATAATAGAATAGCAATATTACAGACACAAACATTTAATTACATTTTAATTAAAATATATTTTTATACATTTTAATTACATTTAATATATTTTAAGTAATTTATAAAAAAAATACATATTTTATTTTTTACTTAATTTTATTTACTAATATCATGAATTGATTGCAGTGAATTTGATTTGATGATGTATTTGTGCAGAGGGTCGTACCTTGGCGTGCTGGTCGGAGAGCTAAGTTCTTGGTATTTACTGGTGCTGGTCCTCCTCCCTCGGCGGATCTTCTCCACAGTCTCTGCACAGCTGTCAGTCTGGTTCTCGGCCTTCAGACAGCTGATCTCCAGGTCGGCTTTGGCCTTGGCCCTCTCCTTCTCCTTCTCTCGGTCCGTTTGGTTGACGGGTCCAGTGGTGCTCGGGCGACTAGCCGCTTTTAAGCCGCCTCCATCTTTTCCTCTGGTGGGCATGGTGTTGGGCAGAGGAGGTACGGGTTTGAGGGTGAGGAGACTGGCGTCGATGCTGCCGCTGACAGGGCGAGAGGTCAAGCTCATAGCGCTGGATTTGGCAGGCCGTGGCAGACTGCGGTACTGAATGCTCCCGCGAGCGTTGGGCGCCAGGAACCCCTGTTCGGAGCCGCTGGCGTCCAGGCTGTTTTTGCGTCCGCCTGCACCTGGGACGGGTTTGATGGGGATGCCAGAGGTCTTGGGGGTCTTGCCCACAGTGGCCGAGCCGCTGGTGATAGTGGCGCCTCCTGCTGTCAGGACGGTGGCGGTTCCGGTGGTCGGAGGTTTCCTGTAACCAAAGGAGGCTCCGGCGGAGGGTTTGACCAGACCTGAGGGAGGCTTGCGGTGCTCGTTGTCCCGGCCCGCATCGGAGCGTGAACGCTGGAGACCCGTTGCCTTGACAGACATTTTCACCTTGTCAACTGCCTTAGTGTCTCCTTTAGAAACTATAAAGAAAGAGAGACAACAGTCATTAAGCGCCACTCGTTTGTGCATGTGCATTAAACCCAATATAGATGTGAAATATTACTTCTAAATTTACACAACACTGCTGGCTTCAGAAATACAGAATACTTATAGGCAGCTTCATTTTTTTGTCATTTCAGAAAAAATATTTTCATTGTATTGTTCTGAATAAAAAAAACACTCCTTTAAAATTAGGTATGATCTACAACTTTTTATATAATTTAGACTTCTACTTCCATACATCCATGTCCATGTCATTTGAAACTATACAATCTTTTCCATTTCTTTGCAAACCAATATCTCTATCAAATTTCTTCTAAATTTAAAATCTCATATTGTTTTATTTGTGGTTAAAATTCATTTATTTATATATTTTTGGTTTTCTTTTAGTTTTTAAATTGCAGTTATTTGCTATACTTTTTAAAACTTTGTTTTGATTTACAGATTTGTTTGAGTAAATTTAGTTTTATCTCCGCAACATTTTTACAATTTCTCAAATATTTTAATATTTCATATTGATTTTATTTCTGCTTTATTTCAGTATTTTGTTGGACTTGATATACTGAAATAAATAAAACTGAAATAACTACTATAATGACAAAAAAAATATTTTCTTGCTATTTATTTCTGAATTTCATATGAAAAGGCTATTAAAACAAACAACAAAAATAAAAACGGATTCAAAATATGAAAAACAACAATAACAGTGTCAAACTAAACTAACACTGACCTCAGTTAACCAAACAAGTAATAGTTTTAGCTTTAGTCGTAATTAAAAACACTATTTATCTTTTAAAACCGTTTTAAACGAGCCATTTCCAAAATGAAAGCCAAAACTCAGAAACCTTTGGATGTTCGTACAATCGTACTCTATATTGATTATTATAAAACATGAAAAGCAACCTGTGAGCAAACAATCTTCCTTTAGGATGGAAATACCAAATGTTTTTAGATATGCCCCATTGCATTTATCTTAGTACCTTTAAATGTCATGTAAAAACTACACAGATGAATATGATACTCATTCAGCTCCATGCAATATATCAAGATACCACGCTATTACCATCACTATACCATCATCAGTACCACCACAGTACTTTACCTCATCATCAATAAAGCTTAATGTCCTTTCACACACGCAAAATTGAATCAGTGTCCTCGGTGTGGTCAGAGCCGTGTAACTAGAAAGGTGAGTAGGAAAGCCTTGGGGTATGACTTCAGAGGAAGTCATGGAGAGGACCCGATTGAAGCCATGATTAAGGTTCTGTGGCCTAAATCTACAGTATGTGAGTCATCGCTGATGAAGACGAGGACAAGCATGCATCTGCATTTAATTACAGACCCTTCAAAGATAAAGAGCATCTCGGCCTACACGGGATCTAAACAGCACACGTGTGACCTGAGCATCTGCATACTTCAGTGAAAAAGAGCCAGCGAATGAGGTTTAATGACATTTGGAGGACTAATTACGGATAGATGAGTTTCAATGAAGCTTTAATCACTGAACGAACACTACTGACAGAAGCTCTCAAAGTGCCTACAGATAAACTATTATCAAGCGGAAAGCATTATCTGAGCGTGGCATGCTGGGAAATGCCTGAAAACATGCCTGCTTATTATCTATGATTTATTTTTGCATCTAATTTAATTTTCCACTTAAAAATGCCATTATGAGATCACTCAAGCACATTTTTCATGCAAAATATTTTTTAAAACACATCTGTTAGATAAAACTGCTGATATACTTTTTATAATAAAAACTTTATGGTTTCAAGATTTTAGTTGTATTATGATTTTTATTATTCTTATGATTTCTGCTGTATATACAGTACAGTAGTATGTACATCTAGTAGTATTTGATCAAAAATATAGTAAAAAGTAATATTGTGAAATTTTTACAGTTTAAAATAACTATGGTCTCTTTCGATCTATTGTTCATTGTCATTTATTTCTGAATATTCAGCATCAATACTCTTCAGTGTCACATGATCCTTCAGAAATCATTCTAATATGCTGATTTGAACATACATTTATTATTGTAATAGCAATAATGAAAACAGTTGTGCTGCAGAATATTTTGTGGAAACTGTGATTTTAGTTTTCATGATTTTTTTGATGAATAGAAAGTTCAAAAGAACAGAATCAATTTGAAATTGAAAAAATAATATTTTGTAACATTGATAAATGTATACATTTCTTTAGTGATCAATTTAATGCATCCTTGCTGAAAAATTAATTTCTTTATATACTGTACACAGTGAGTAATTTTACTTCAAACTGGCCACACAACCTTAAAACAACAGAAACGGAATCTTTTATTCAGTGTTATGACCTCTCGGCTTTATATTTCTTAAATTGGTGTCTTTGTTTTTGCCATTTGTGAGGATACTTTTATAACAGGATGTCAGTATGACAAAGTAAAATGCCGTATGATGCCAAACAGCTGCTGGTTTTCTTCTAAGTGCACTGGATCGCTGACATTTAAATGTCATTGTAAACTATGGATCCAGCATAGAAAGGTAAACTACATCCAAAGATGAACCTGACAGGCTTCTCTCTCAAACAATCTGCTCAGGCACTTGAGGAAAGTCAAAGACATCATGAAGAAGAGTTAATGGAATAATTCACCCTAATTTATGCATCCTCGTGTAATTCTAAACCAGCATGACTTAATGAGGTTTGAAAGAGGCAGCGAAAAGGAGGACCCCCCACCATCTTTTTTTGTGGCTAATGACTTAAATCTCACATAAATCTATCATAAGACTGAGTCACATGGACTAGCTTTATGGCCCTTTTAATGTTTGTCGTTGTCTATTTTTGTAGCCCTGGTCTCTGTATGCATTCATTGAATAGAAAAGCTTAACATGGATTGATATGAAGATAAAACTTTGAACTATTGAAGTAAAGACTCCGATAGCTTTCATGTGGTTCTGGTTTCCACCAGTCATCATTCTGATATCTGCTTAAGAGACACTTCACCAAACTCTGTATAGCACATGGTCTTCATTTATTACAGGTTATGGATGACAGCAGTAACATAACCAACCACAGAAGTTTGTCCAACTGATTCATTTCCAACTCATGATATAGTCCCATTAATATATAACCCTTCTGGAGATGCATGCTGGAGGACAACGTGAAGATGCATGTTTGGAGAACAAAAAGGTCCCCGGAATGAATTTATGTCTAAAATATGTTTAAATCCAAATACACAGTCTATGTAAAAGCTTAAACCTAAATACTCGTAAACATACCCCCCATAAAATAAACAAACAAAAAAATACATAAATAACATATAACAAAATATATTAAACAATTAAATTGCAAATAAAATAAACATAAATAACTAGATAAAAAAAATAAATACAAAATAGCAACAAAATATGAAATAAAAAACAAACACAATAGAAAAAAAAAAAATATATATATATATATATAGTTTTTAATAAAACAAAATAAAATAAAAAAGTTACAATTACCTGCAACTTTTAGCACACTTTGTGAAGTGTGTGTGATGGGAGAGGTGACGCCCACAGGTGTATTGCGGCCCTTTTTGAAGCTCCCAGGTTGTTCTAGACTCTGAGGTTTCTTCAGTTCTCCTTTCCCCGTCTTGTCCTGCGCAGAACCATCCGGCAGCCGAGTTTTCCTCCACTTGCTGGAAGGCTCTGACTTTAGGCTGCCTGTGTCATAAACACCATCAGCTTTCCGTAAGGACTTGCTGTCCTCGCTGTACCACGCCAGTCCACTCTCCACCAGAGAACGCTTCTCTGCATCCGTCCGCAACTAAACACAGAGTACAGCGTCTGTTAGAAGAGCAGATTTGAATGTTCGAAACTTTTATCTTTAAAGAAATGAAAATGTTAATTCAGCGGGAATGCCTTAAATTGGTCGAAAGTGACAGCGAAGACATTACATTTCAAATAAATGCTGTTCTTTTGAAATTTCTATTAATCAAATAACCCTGAAAAATCAAATGTGTCACATCTTCCACAAACAAACAAGAAGCAGCACAACTGTTTTCAACACTGATAATGATCAGAAATGTTTCTTGAGCAGCAAATCATCATATTAGAATGATTTCTGATGGTGCACTATGAAGACGTACAGTAATGAGCAGTGAGAGTAATGATGCTGAAAATTCAGCTTTGCATCACAGGAATAAATTACATTTTAAAACTTAATCAAATACCCAACAGTTATTTACAATTATAATAATATTTCACAATTTTACTGTTTTTATTGTATATTTGATCAAATAAATGCAACCCTGGTGAGCAGAAGAGACGTCTTTCAAAAACATTTTTAAAATCTTGACCCTAAAATTCTGAATGGTAGTGTTTTTGCACTAAATTTCATAGAATAAATGAATAAAATACATGCATCTCGTACTTTGAAATATACATGAAGTATATATAGATAGTCTATAGATATGTAATTAGTCTATACTTTTTGACTTGGACATTATAAAGTGCATATTTCCATGCAAGCTCACTTATGACTTACTTTCCCCTCATTTATGATGTAACATTTTTTTCCAAGGTAAAACCAAATGGTCTTCTTACAGTGTAACACACTGAAAAACACAAATACACTATGAATGATGCGAGTGTTTCTGTTATTCAATTCAATTCAAGTTTATTTGTATAGCGCTTTTTACGATACAAATCATTACAAAGCAACTTTACAGAAAATTACGTTTCTACAATATTAAGTGGTGACTGTCAGTTTGTGCGCATATGAAAGGATTTTTCAGAAAAATGTATACAAGACGTAGTCAGCCAGATGATGAACATTATAACAGCAATTATTATATGATGCAGTCACACTTGTAGCAATATTTGTTATCTATAATGTAATAACCGCAATCAAAAGCCAGCCTCTGTGTTGACTATAATATGAGCTTTCAAGAAAAAAAGAAAAAAAACTAAGCTCAGGGAATCTTACTCATTGGGCCCTGTTTTAACGATCTAAATGCAAAGCTCACAGCGCACGGCGCAGGTGCACTCAGGGCATGTCCAAATCCACTTTTGCTATTTTAATGACGGAAAAACGGTTCACGCGCCCGGGAGCATGGTCTAAACGGGTTGTCCCTATTCTCTTAATGAGTTATGGGTGTTTTTTGGGCGTAACGTGCAATAAACCAATCAGAGTCTCATCTTCCTTTCCCTTTAAGAGCCAGTTGTGCTCGTGTCATGACGGATTTGCTATTTACACGGCTGAATTTGGCAAACACAAAGACAGAATGAGGAAAAGGAGCTGCTTGTGTGCGAGCAAATAGATAATTCTGATATCCATTATGACATGTAGGCATTTATATATAAATTGAGCGCAAATGCATTTTCTAATTAAACAACATGGCGCTGGATGGGAAAATGCGAGCGGCGCCGAACTGAAACTAGCAAACACACTTGTTTGCGCCTTGCTTCGTATTGCGCCGGGTGTATTATAGGGCCCTTACTCTTAAAGACTTTCCCACATTTACCCTTGGATCCTCTGATGCTATTCTATGGATGGTTTTACTTCAATAATGAAGTCCACATGAAAGAAACAGAGCACTTTTCTCAGATGGAAATAACTTTGCATTATATATATACTGCATAAAACATGCCAATTATGGATAAAACGTTGGACATTGCACTGCGAGCACTTGCCAATGCATTTCTCTTTTCACTCTGTCTTAGAGTAAAGACAAGATGGCACATTGAAAACATCTTCAAAATTTCATGTAACCATGCTATGATGATGTTACCATAGCAACAGAAAAAAGTAATATTGTTTCCTTTTCGTCGGTATGAGAATTAATATTTGTGTCTCTAATGATGAGGAAAACAAAGATTTGATTTCATGGTGAACTGATAGCGAGCGCTTCAAACAAGCAAAAGACTTGCACAATGGGAAACAGCTGCTCTTAATTCATCCAAGACAATCAAAGCCAGGCTTTAACAGTAAGTACTGGTTCTCCCGGCCTGACTTTGACTGCACGGGGTGAATGTGATACACGTGTGTCTCATACTTTGCTTGTGTTGCATTATTAGTAATCATTATTTGTGATGCTTCGATAACATTTACAACTTAGTGTGACAAAAACAAAGCTGCAAACCAGAAACGGTTTAATTGAGCTTTTTATCAGCTGTAGAAGTGTTCAGGCTTTACGTGTTACACTGAAAAACAGCAGACTACCAAACCAGAGACACGTTCAACTGAAGATGGCAGAAACACCAAACCACGGCCTGAAACTGTCAAAGACATCTTGCGTTCTCTCGTCTCGACACTGAACAAATCCTCAGAGGTTATTTTATGTCAGTGTTTACCAGAGAAGGAACTGAAAAACAATGTCAAGAACAGATATGGAAGTCATTTTAATATGTGCCTTGGTGCCCGCATCCAGTTTTAGTTTTTAAGCACCGGTTGCATGTTCATATTTCATTTCAGAACAAAAAAATAATGGCTAATTATCCATATGATTAGTTAAGTAAGTTCAAAGAAGTCTATTCTCAACAAGACGGCATTCCTTTGTTCAGAAATACGGTAAAAACAGAAAATGTGCTGAGATATTATTACAATTTCAATTTCTGTTGTCTACTTGAATATACTGTGAAATGTAATTTATATATCGTTCTAACATGATTTGCTGCTTGAGAAACATTTATGATTATTATCCATGTATATTCAGGATTCGCTGATGCATAGAAAGTTCAAAAGAACAGCAATTATTTACAATCTAAATCTTCTGTGACATTATGTGTGTCTTTACTGCCAATTTCAATCAATTTAATGCATTCTTATTCGTACCAACAGCAAGTAAAGTTTCTAACTTGTGGACAGAATATGGCCAACTTCATATTCAAATTGTTGCATCATTTTTAGTTATAGACTGATCTAAAGCACAGACTTAGGAACTCTAGGAACATGACTTTTGGATGAGTTCTGGATATTTCCCTACCACAGAAAAAACATTTCTTCCAATGTCTACATGTTTTTACAACAGCTGCAGTCTAAAGTTTTCAAGAATGTCTTCCCATCTGGAGAATTTAATCATGTTTTAGTGCAAACTATATGATGTCCCAAACCTGCTTGGTTATTTATTAACTAGCAGTGTATACCAGTAGAGATTTATGCCAAGTTCTACTAAATCCAAACAAACAAGGTTCCAAAACACGAGCCAAACCATTCACTGCACAAAAACCCTGGTCTGTGATCTGCTCACCATGACGGAGGAGTTGCGTCGCGAGCCCACAGGTGTGGTGGGGAGGGAGTTGAGAGACGAGCTGGCGTTGAGTTCCTCTGAGCTCAGGTTATCAGAAGCATCACTCAGACCGCTGCTGATGGAGCTGCTCTCGTCCCAGCTGCACACACACACACACACACACACACACACACACAGAGAGAGAGGAGATACAGACACTTAGAAGAAACCAGGAAAGCTTGAATCATGCACGATAGCACAGGACCATACCCAGAACATACCGCATTGCTTAGAGTCAGATGATTTCCTATTATGATTCATTTGTTTCTGGATTCTCTTCTGAAATGTATTTTGGGGAGATAAAATTCAGACACAAATGAATCAATATTTGATGTACAAATAAAGATCCTTAAAAGAATCATCACAGCAATGCCATTGAAGAACTAACTTCAGTTCCGCAAAGAACCTTCTTTTGCCAAAAAGAGCCTTTTGTGAAACATGATGTTAAAGGTTCTTCAGATGTTAAAGGTTCTTTATGGAACCGCTGAGACAAAAAACTTCTTCTATGGTATCGTGAAGCACCTTTATTTTTAAGAGTGTACAGAAAGAGTAGATCTGGACTGAAGAAATTAATGACTTTACTCTCACTTAGGGATTTCTATGGAAAGTCATTTGTGTCAGCAAATAAAAATATCAAAAACATAATTGCATTTTTGGATCTCACAATTCTGAGCTTTTTCCTCAGAATTTAGAGCTTTTATCTCATAATTGCGAATTATAAAACTAGTAATTCTTAGTTTACATCTTGCTTTTGAACTTTTTTTCCTCCACAGAATAAAACAAAATTAAAAAGGAATTTGTGACTTTTTTCTCATCAATTCATGTTTTTTTAAACATAATAATTGTGACTTTTTATCTCACAGTTCCTGCTCTTCTTCTCTCTTTTTAGAATTGCGAGATTATATCTCAAAATTAGTCCTAAACCTGTAATTACAACTTTATATTATTTCACAATGTTTACTTTTTTTCTGAGAGTTCTGAGTTTAAAGTTTTTTTTTTTTTTTAAATGTAATTGTGAGTTTTTATCTCACAAATCTGTTGTTTCTTCTCTCAAATGTGAATTTATATTTGACAAGTCAGATAAGATCTGATTTTAAGATCCTCAGTGATCAGAGAAATCATTTGTCACTTGTCTTTCCTGTGAGAACTTTTCTGCTCCATTACCTGACCCACGAACAGACAGCAGGGTCTCGTGATGGCAAAGATTCGATCTACCACACAAGCTCAGTTCTGGCTTGCGTTTACTCCCCAGAAACATTGGAAGGGATGTAGATGCATGTGTTGCTGAAGAATGATGGGTAGTGATTGAAGAGGTTTAAAATAAATGCATTGTTCTTAAGGTCAGTGAGTTTATAAATGGCAAAGCATCAGTGCCGTAACTATGAATGGTGTTTTTTTTTTTCTGGCAAAGGCTACGGCTTTGGGGTTTGTCCATCTGTTCTGAAAGAGGGAAAGCCACACTAGGATAATAATGATTCATCTTTAGTCTTGCATGACAAAATGTGATTTAGGCCTGAAACATACATATGTATGTGAAGACAAAAGCCATGCGAGATCTGCACATTTGAAAACTTTCCTCTTCAAACTCTCCTCTTTAGATGTCATTGTGTTTTCTGTTCTAAAATAAATACAATGAGTTGTGATGTTTTAAGTAGCTCTCCAATATCTACATGATCTGCTCTTGTAAATAGATTTGGAAAACTCTCAAAATAAAAATCTTGAGATAAAGTGATTACAGATTAAGTGAGATACAGTGAGATACAGTTTGGGAATGATTACATTCTTGATTATATTCTTGAGAATGATTAAATAAACAAATGTTTCACTTTATCCAAATAATAAAAGGAGAGAGAGAGAGAGAGAGAGAAAGAGAGAGAGAGAGAGAGAGAGAGAGAGAGAGAGAGAGAGAGAGAGAGAGAGAGAGAAAGATTGGGAATAATTATATTGCCGATAAGTAAAAACACTGAAATAAGTGGATGTTTGTAATCTGAGAATTTTTTTTTATAATAAAACCATAATCACATTCCTAATAAAAAGTAAAAAGAAGTATAATTGTCTCAAAATTATAATAAAAAAGACATTTCTGTCTTGCAGGCATTTCTGCAATATTCATAGTAAAAAAATGAAAAGAAAAAAACAAAGTAGACAAAAAAAAGATAATAATTATGAATATTAAATTGATTTTAAATGAATTAAAAATAAAAGTGAACAAACAAACAAATAATTAGTTAAATAAATAAATTCTTAATAACTAAAAACAAAACACTAAAGTAATTGAGTGTTTAACTTTCACAAAATAATAAAAATTAAAAAGAAAAAAAACTTAAAAAAAATTACGTTCTTTATAAAGTAAAAACATGAAGAAAAGAGATGTACTGTATAATTCTCTCAAAATAATAACAAGAAGAAAAGATTTTATTCTATATCCAAAAAAAAAAAAAAAGATTCAGTTAACAGATGTGCAACTCCCTCAAGATAAAACTTATTATGAATATATATATATATATACACAACCCGAATTCCGGAAAAGTTGGGACGTTTTTTAAATTTTAATAAAATTAAAAACTAAAAGACTTTCAAATCACATGAGCCAATATTTTATTCACAATAGAACATAGATAACATTGTGAATAAAATATTGGCTCATGTGATTTGAAATTCCTTTAGTTTTCATTTTATTAAAATTTAAAAAACGTCCCAACTTTTCCGGAATTCGGGTTGTATATATATATATATGTTATGAATACATCTGTAATTAAAAGTAAAAAGTAAAAATAAATAAACATTTTAACTCTTAAAATGGTAACTTCATTCTTTAAAAACAGTTTTTTTATTGTTCAGTAATTTTATAATTCTTGCATCAAAGGGATAAAATACTGATGGATGCAGTGAAAGATGCTTTTGGACCATCTTTCTGAACAGAAGGTGCTTTAAAGAGCCACTGAAGAACCTTTAAGCAGATGACACACGTGGGATGTTAGTAATGAACCTCCGTCTCTATCCTCATCACGCTGGTTCTGAAGTACTTTGTGGTTCCTGACTCAGCAGAGTCTACGGAGATGGAAAAGAGAATTATGGGTGCCAAAGAATCAGAGGACAAAAATGGCTTGTTGATGTTCGGAAGAACAACTTAAGGAGCCAGCAATTTGTGCTAATTACAGGTTGTGCGGCACAGAGGGGAGAGAACGGACTTGCCTACATGTCTCAACGGTTAGAGACGACTCCCGCAAAGACATTTCTTAATGCTTTTCTTTTCCACATCAGTTTCTATTTCCACCCGTTTGAAATGTAATGGTGGCACACTGGAGCTAAAAGCCAGCCAAAGTCTGTGTCAGCTAGTTTTAGCTTCATTTAAATGGGAATTGTGATTACCAATGCTGAGATATAACATGAGGAGAAGACCAAAGAACAAGTCAATGACTAGATTTTTACATTTTCTAAAGAATATAAGAGTGACCACTTGCAAAAATCAAACCATTAAGTCATAAAACTTAATCTTTTTATTAATTGAAAAACATGTATTGCTTAAAATGTATTTAAATCGCATTAAAATACAAAATAAATATTACATCACTTTAAGAAAAATGTAAAACATGTATTTAATGCAAAAACTAATAAGAAAAATAAATATCAATTTGAAGCGCTGGTAACTAATTGAAGTACAATTGATGCACTAAAAATAAATAAAATAAAAATATGTATACATAAATAAAATACAATAAAAATAATATAAATGAAATAAAAAAATTATTAAAGCTAAAATATAAAAACAAAAACTATTTTAATAAACATAAAATTTCTAAAATGAACTAAATTTTAGATAAAAATGGGTTACCATGTGAAAAACTCATTGTAAGAAGGCCAAAGCATTCTAGGTAAATGTCAAAGAAGTTGCTAAAGTGTTGTTGCCAGGTTACTTGTTTGAAGTGAAAATAAAATAAAATATAAATATATGATAAATATTAGATCAGAAAAACATGAAAAACTAAATGTGTGGAAATTTGAAATGTTTTCTAACTAACTAAAATTAGAAAAATTGTAACATAAATTTTTTTTGCTATGATTATTAAAAATGAATACAAATAAAAGCATATAAAAATGTATGCTTTTAAGTAATAAAAAGTCATGAAACTTAAAAAATATCATTAATTTAAAAAAATGTAAATAAAATACAGTATGTCAGATAGCTAAGAACAATCTTTGAAAAATCGGCAGAAATTATAAATGTTGACTTGGCAACTAACTGAATTAATAGTTGAAGTATTACAATTACTAAAAATGAAATAAAAATTAATTAAAGCTAAAATAGAGAAAAGAGAATATATAGAGCATATATTAAAAAAGCAACAAACATACAAAAAATAAGATTACAAAAATAAAGCTAATTCAAAATATGAATAAATACTATAATACTGTAGTATATAAATCATACTAAAATGCTGCTGCAGACAAGTGCATTTAGCTGAAGCTAAAACATACAGACATTATCTGTGACTGATGTCTGAGCACAGAACAGGGCCGAGGGAAACTTTGCTTCATCAGACTCACTCTCAGTAATAAAATGTTCCCTCTCTCAGGAAATGCTCTCTGTCTCTATACTGGGCTGAGGGACGTTTCATGAGGAACCGCTGTGGTCTCCAGAATGGGCAACGGTGCCATCAATCTCATCCGAACATTCAGTGGAAAACGCCAAATAACTCAGGAAATCATTCATCACAGCTGCTGAGAAAGCGCAGCCCAAAAGGTACGAGTTGGAAATGGAAAAAGAAATACAACGTAAGAAGTACAGCTAGTTTCTTTAGCAGCTTTACAGTGCACACTGTAAAAAATTATCCTATTTACAGTAAAGCTCTGACTGTGACAATGATACAGGTATTACAAGAAGGCATATTTGTGCCTTTTTACCAACTGTTTGTCAACCTATAGAACCACATATTTCCTAAAATGATTTAATGTTAATATATATACCAATCTACTTGAAGTATCCGTATGGAGCCAAAAGAGTCTCAATAAAGATAAATGCACACACTACATTCACATATGCACACATAGGATTCATACATGCACACACATAATTCATAAATACACACACAGGATACACAAATGCGCACAAAATTCACAAATGCACACACAAAATTTAAAAAGCACAGAAGATTCACAAATGCATACAAAATTCAGAAATGCACACAAAATTCTGAAATACACAATTCAGAAATGCAAACAACATTTACAAATGCGCTCAAGATTCACAAATGCACAGGACAAGATTCAGAAATGTATTTCTGATGCACACACACATATATCTTGATTTACAAACTGCTTGCGGTCTGTGACCTTCACTGCATTTGTGTGTGAATTTTGAGACTCCCCTGACTTGGCTCGACACACAAATGCCTTTTTTTAAACAAGGAATGATCTGCAACCAATCAGATATCTCCCTTGTTTTAGCCAATCACAAGAATGTACGCCACGTGGGGGATTGTTTACTTATAAGCCAATCAGCGAACGACTCACTTTCCTCAGCGAACGATTCACTTTCCTCAGCGAACGATTCACTTTCCTCACGCAGCGAAGACTCACTTTCCTCAGCGAACGACTCACTTACCTCACGCAGCCGGACACCGACTTTGCACAGCAGGAGACTCACTTTCCGCAGCCGGAGAGTCACTTTCCTCTCGCAGCGAACGACTCACTTTCCTCACGCAGTGAACGATTCACTTTCCTCACGAGTCAAGCAGCGAACGACTCACTTTCCTCACACAGAGAGCAACTCACTTTCCTCAGCGAACGATTCACTTTCCTCACGCAGCGAAGACTCACTTTCCTCAGCGAACGACTCACTTACCTCACGCAGCCGGAGACCCACTTTGCACAGCAGGAGACTCACTTTCCGCAGCCGGAGAGTCACTTTCCTCTCGCAGCGAACGGCTCACTTTCCTCACACAGTGAACGATTCACTTTCCTCACGAGTAATGCAGCGAACGACTCACTTTCCTCACACAGAGAGCAACTCACTTTCCTCAGCGAACGATTCACTTTCCTCACGCAGCGATCAACTCACTTTCCTAAGCGAACGACTCACTTTCTTCACGCAGCCGGAGACCCACTTTTGGCAGTCGGAGTCACTTTCCTCTCGCAGCGGACCACTTACTCTCTCTTCATGTAGGGACCGAAAATTATAATTAAAGTGACTTCTATATTGCATCCAAAAGAATATTTAGATATATTTAAATATTCAAAAAGGTGTATTTTTTTTTTACTTTCATTAAAATATTTCAATAAAATGAAATAATTGCCTATTGCAAATTTATAAATCCATGGTTAACTTTTTTTTCTGCAGTCACTGGGCTATATGTATTGAGACATTTTTAAATTTATATTTTGTAAAAAATAATAAAAAATAAACCTGAATTGTAATCTAAACATCTGTATTTTGATACAATTTCATAAATAAGTAGGCTATAATATGCCGCCCCACAGGCATATCGAGCTGTGTGAACGCGTTCATGTGATTGGCTTATAAGTAAACAATCCCCCACATGGAGTGCGTTCTTGTGATTGGCTAAAACAAGGGAGATATCTGATTGGTTGCAGATCATTCCCTGTTTAAAAAAAAGGCATTTGTGTGTCGAGCCAAGTCAGGGGAGTTTGAAAATTCACACACAAATGCAGTGAAGTTCACAGACCGCAAGCAGTTTGTAAATCAAGATATATGTGTGTGTGCATCAGAAATACATTTCTGAATCTTGTCCTGTGCATTTGTGAATCTTGAGTGCATTTGTAAATGTTGTTTGCATTTCTGAATTGTGTGTGTATTTCTGAATTTTGTGTGCATTTCTGAATTTTGTATGCATTTGTGAATCTTCTGTGCTTTTTAAATTTTGTGTGTGAATTTGTAAATTTTGTGCGCATTTGTGTCAGCTGTGTTTGTATTTATGAATCCTGTGTGTGCATATGTGAATGTTGTGTGTGCATTTATCTTTATTGAGACTCTTTTGGCTCCATATATCCGAATCTACTTTTAACCTTAAACTGTACTGATAACCTTCATGATAATAATACAGGTGGAAAAACAAAGCTAAACGATGAATCATAAACTGTCACATGGCCAATAATCACACATAGATGCATTGTGCACACCAAGATAAAACACACACACACAAAAAAATTATGCAATTGACATTAATTATAAAACAGAAAATGCACCATAAAACACCCTGAATACTGGAAACATTTATTTCCAGTATTAAGTAACGGTATATTTTCTGCAAATGCACAAAACGGTTTTCTATATATTTAGTCTGTGTGAAAAATAATTGATATATAGTATAAATGGACTAATCTTTATGATAATAGTCAGAAGTCTGATAATGAGACGCTTGGAGACAAAAGGTGCTCGTTTCTCTAATAATTTGTTCATAACTATTAAATACAGGGAGCCTGAATAAAATCTATGTGATAAAAAACTAAGAACTATAAATAACTTAGTCTAGTATATTTGCACTGGGTTTCTCTCTCACAGCTCCTTTGGGGTCTTTATGGAGAATGGAGCAGTGCATGTGAAGTTATTCAGCTCAGTTTGACTGGAAGACCAATATTTGATGACAGAATCTTAACGCATTGTAATTCCTGGCTACAGTTCAAGTTGGCTGGTTCATTTGTTCACCGTGATAAAAAAAAAAAAAAAAAATTACTTTGGGTGGGGATGTTTTGTTGGGCTTGAAATATTAAGCTGTTATGTTTTCCTCCCAATTGAGTTACACCCATATAGGAGAAAAAAATGGATTGAATCCACTAGTGACACAATACTCTGGGGGAAGAAGGATCATGTCGAGTCTTGAGCTATTTATTCAAACAAGCATGGTTACTCCAACAGTGACCTGACTAATACAATATCCTTGCACTTCAAAAGGAAGAAAAGCCTTTGTAGACCTTTGGAAGTCCTAATTAGCAGCTCAAGACTTGACCTTGACCTCTGTAAACATGAACATGAACTTGCAGGTTGGTGTTACAGTTTCTGGTTTGTCTCTAACTAATAAGAGTCGCCCTGTTTCTTCTTTGAAGAGAATTATCAAGATGGCATATGCACTACGATATGATTAATACAGAAATACACACTGTCTTACATCAGCAGCATTGTTATTGTTAACTAAAACTATTAAATAAAAAAATATATATATCAAAATAAAATAAGTATGTGTGTATTAAATAATAAATACAATGTAAATTATTCATTACAAATGACAAGAGCACAATTACTAAAATGTAAACTACAATCAGCAGTTATTCTTAAAAATATTAAATATAATTAAAAAACTTAAAATATAAATAAAATGCAAAAAAAAAATACAAATTTAAAATGTAAAAATACATCAAATATAAATATTAAATAAGTTTATGTATATTAAATAATAAATAATAGCTTTCTCGGATATTATTTAATTATTAATTAAAATGACAGAAGCACAATTACTTATATGTAAACTAAAAGCAACAGTATGTTATTGTTAAAACTATTTAATATAATACAAAAACCTTAAAATACAAAAAGTAAAAAAAAAAAAAAAAAAAAAAAAAAAAAAATATATATATCCATCCATCCATCCATCTTCTACCGCTTATCCGGGGCCGGGTCGCGGGGGCAGCAGTCTAAGCAGAGAACCCCAGACTTCCCTCTCCCTAGACACTTCCTCCAGCTCTTCTGGGGGGACACCGAGGCGTTCCCAGGCCAGCCGGGAGACATAGTCTCTCCAGCGTGTCCTAGGTCTCCCCCGGGGTCTCCTCCCAGTGGGATGTGCCCGGAACACCTTCCCGGGAAGGCGTCCAGGAGGCATCCGGAACAGATGCCCGAGCCACCTCAGCTGACCCCTCTCGATGTGGAGGAGCAGCGGCTCTACTCTGAGCTCCTCCCGGGTGACTGAGCTTCTCACCCTATCTCTAAGGGATCGCCCAGCCACCCTGCGGAGAAAGCACATTTCGGCCGCCTGTATCCGGGATCTTGTCCTTTCGGTCATGACCCAAAGCTCATGACCATAGGTGAGAGTAGGAACGTAGATTGACCGGTAAATCGAGAGCTTCGCCTTGCGGCTCAGCTCTTTCTTCACCACGACAGACCGGTACATCGACCGCATTACTGCAGAAGCTGCACCGATCCGTCTGTCAATCTCCCGTTCCATCCTTCCCTCACTCGTGAACAAGACCCCAAGATACTTAAACTCCTCCACTTGAGGCAGGAACTCTCCACCAACCTGAAGTGGGCAAGCCACCCTTTTCCGACTGAGGACCATGGCCTCGGATTTGGAGGTGCTGATTCTCATCCCAGCCGCTTCACACTCGGCTGCAAACCGTCCCAGTGCATGCTGAAGGTCCTGGCCTGATGAGGCCAACACGACAACATCATCCGCAAAGAGCAGAGACGAAATCGTGTTGTCACCAAAACTGACCCCCTCCGGCCCCTGGCTGCGCCTAGAAATTCTGTCCATAAAAATCATGAACAGAACCGGCGACAAAGGGCAGCCCTGCCGGAGTCCAACACGCACCGGGAACAAGTCTGACTTACAGCTGGCAATACGAACCAAGCTCCTGCTCCGTTCGTACAGGGACCGGATAGCCCTTATCAAAGGGCCCCGGACCCCATACTCCCGGAGAACCCTCCACAGGCCGCCGCGAGGGACACAGTCGAATGCCTTCTCCAAATCCACAAAGCACATGTGGACTGGTTGGGCATACTCCCATGAACCCTCCAGCACCCTGTAGAGGGTATAGAGCTGGTCCAGTGTTCCACGGCCTGGACGAAAACCACACTGTTCCTCCTGAATCCGAGGTTCTACTATCGGCCGGATTCTCCTCTCCAGTACCCTGGCATAGACTTTCCCAGGGAGGCTGAGAAGTGTGATCCCCCTGTAGTTGGAACACACCCTCCGGTCCCCCTTCTTAAAAAGAGGGACCACCACCCCGGTCTGCCATCCCAGAGGCACCGTCCCCGACTGCCACGCGATGCTGCAGAGGCGTGTCAGCCAAGACAGCCCCACAACATCCAGAGACTTGAGGTACTCAGGGCGGATCTCATCCACCCCCGGTGCCTTGCCACCGAGGAGTTTCTTGACTACCTCGGTGACTTCAGCTTGGGTTATGGACGAGTCCACATCTGAGCCCTCAGCCTCTGCTTCCTCAATGGAAGACGTGACAGCGGGATTGAGGAGATCCTCGAAGTATTCCTTCCACCGTCCAACGACATCCCCAGTTGAGGTCAACAGCTCCCCACCTCTACTGTAAACAGCGTTGGTAGGGCACTGCTTCCCTCTCCTGAGGCGCCGGACGGTTTGCCAGAATCTCTTCGAGGCTGACCGATAGTCCTTCTCCATGGCCTCACCGAACTCCTCCCAGGCCCGAGTTTTTGCCTCCACAACCACCCGGGCTGTAGTCCGCTTGGCCTGCCGGTACCTGTCAGCTGCCTCAGGAGTCCCACAAGCCAACCAGGCCCGATAGGACTCCTTCTTCAGCTTGACGGCATCCCTTACTTCCGGTGTCCACCACCGGGTTCGGGGATTGCCGCCTCGACAGGCACCGGAAACCTTACGGCCACAGCTCCGAGCGGCCGCTTCGACAATGGAGGTGGAGAACATGGTCCACTCGGACTCAATATCTCCAGCCTCCCTCGGGATCCGGTCGAAGCTCTGCCGGAGGTGGGAGTTGAAGATCTCTCTGACAGGAGACTCGGCCAAACGTTCCCAGCAGACCCTCACAGTACGTTTGGGTCTGCCGAGTCTGTCCAGCTTCCTCCCTCGCCATCGGATCCAACTCACCACCAGGTGGTGATCGGTTGACAGCTCCGCCCCTCTCTTCACCCGAGTGTCCAAGACATACGGCCGGAGGTCGGATGAAACGACCACAAAGTCAATCATCGACCTACGGCCTAGGGTGTCCTGGTGCCACGTGTACTGATGGACACCCTTATGCTTGAACATGGTGTTCGTTATGGACAAGCTGTAACTAGCACAGAAGTCCAATAACTGAACACCGCTCGGGTTCAGATCAGGGGGGCCGTTCCTCCCAATCACGCCCCTCCAGGTGTCACTGTCGTTGCCCACGTGGGCGTTGAAGTCCCCCAGTAAAACGACGGAGTCCCCAGTCGAAGCACTTTCCAGCACCCCTCCCAGAGACTCCAAGAAGGCTGGGTACTCTGCATTGCCGTTCGGCCCGTAGGCACAAACGACAGTGAGAGACCTATCCCCGACCCGAAGGCGCAGGGAAGCGACCCTCTCGTTCACCGGGGTAAACTCCAACACATGGCAGCTGAGCTGGGGGGCTATAAGCAAACCCACACCAGCCCGCCGCCTCTCACCTTGGGCAACTCCAGAGTGGTGAAGAGTCCATCCTCTCTCGAGGAGTGTGGTACCAGAGCCCAAGCTGTGCGTAGAGGTGAGTCCGACTATCGCTAGTCGGAACCTCTCTACCTCACGCACAATCTCGGGCTCCTTCCCCGCCAGTGAGGTGACGTTCCACGTCCCTAGAGCTAGTTTCCGTGTCCAGGGATCGGGCTGTCGAGGCCCCCGCCTTCGACTGCCACCCGATTGTCTAAGCACCGGACCCTTACGGTCCCTCCTGTAGGTGGTGAGCCCACGGGAAGGCGGCCCCACGTCGCTCCTTCGGGCTGAGCCCGGCCGGACCCCGTGGGGGGAGGCCCGGCCACCAGGCGCTCGCATACGAGCCCCAACCCCGGGCCTGGCTCCAGGGTGGGGCCCCGGCTGCGCCATACCGGGCGACGTCACGGTTCTTTGATTGTTCCTTCTCATAAGGGGTTTTGAACCGCTCTTAGTCTGACCCGTCGCCTAGGACCTGTTTGCCTTGGGAGACCCTACCAGGGGCATATAGCCCCGGACAACATAGCTCCTAGGGTCATTCGGGTACTCAAACCCCTCCACCACGTTAAGGTGGCAGTTCAAGGAGGGGCAAAATATATATATAAATAATTTAAATATACATAAAATATAAATATAATAATATAATAATAACATTATTCTAAATATAATACTTAATAAAATTGTAAAGGTTAAGTCAAACAGAAACTAAAAAACTAAATCATATAATAAAATTACTAAAACATGAATTAAAATTAAAACTCAAAACTAAAAAAACTAATTCAAAATAGCAATAAACATATTATTATATAAACTATACCAAAAACACACTGTACAAAAAGACACTTATGTCCAGTTATGTTTATTTTAATATTAATATTATTTATAATAAACAATTATTCCACCAAGTAACATGGTTAATTAGCAACTGTAGGCTGCAACTTGATGCATTAATACAGCATTCGACTATAATGTGTGGTCACATGTTTGTTTACATTGGCTTCCAACGCAACTCATCCAATCAGAATTTAGAACTGTAAGTAATACAGAACAGTGTCCACAACTGATAATCCTTTAAAATAACAGGGGACTAGTAAAAGAAAAAATATTGCTGGCAAAGTTTTTTCCTTTCATAATTGCCCAAAAAAAACAAAACTTTACTTACTTTGAAAAGAACATGGTCCTGTTCAGACACGCGGATGTCGTCAGAGGGCGAAACTCCCTGCGCGCGAATCCCTCATTCATCGCTGATGAATCACGCACAGTTATCCTGTCTTTGTTCACGCTTAATCCAACTCACATCCACAGAAACTATCCGCCTGAGACCAGGAGTCCCTCTTACACAGGCAACACCCCCGTTAAACACCCCCACCTCCCGGACAGCTGTAATCACATCCAGATGTGCAGCAGCGTCCAGCGAGAGCCAGTACAGATACGTTACTGCTGGACCTGATGAAGACGACCGACTGCTGCACTTACAGTCACTTACTGACTGCAGGACATTTCTATCAAACCTTACATATATATATGTGTGTGTATATGGAACACACACACGCACGCACGCGCGCGCGCGAACGCACGCACGCACGCACGCACGCACGCACACACACACACACACAACTTGCATACATTGAAAGTATCTGTCTAAAGTATAACTAATACCAGTATCACTAGTAAACGTGGGAAGTCGTGGCCTAATGGTTAGAGAGTCGGACTCCCAATCGAAAGGTTGTGAGTTCGAGTCTCGGGCCGGCAGGAATTGTGGGTGGGGGGAGTGCATGTACAGTTCTCTCTCCACCCTCAATACCACGACTTAGGTGCCCTTGAGCAAGGCATTGAACCCCCAACTGCTCCCCGGGCGCCGCAGCATAAATGGCTGCCCACTGCTCCGGATGTGTGTTCACAGTGTGTGTGTGTGTTCACTGCTCTGTGTGTGTGCATTTCGGATGGGTTAAATGCAGAGCACAAATTCTGAGTATGGGTCACCATACTTGGCTGAATGTCACTTCACTATTATTATCACTAAACCTTCTAGTTATAACAAAAATAATAAAATAATGCAAAACAGCATAACTTTTGTTAATTCTTCATGCATCACTTTATGGTTATTGCACACTTTGTTGTGCATGTAATGGCACAGTATTTTAGGTATGTTGGAGTAGCATATGCTGTAAATCCTGGCACATGAATATTGTAATCATTCAGTATGTTGTATGCACTACTATTTAAAAGCTTGCGGTTGTACCTTTATTCATGCAAGGGTGCATTAAATTGATCAAAAGTGAAAGTAAATATGTTTAGAATGTTACAAAACATTCTACTGTATGTCAAATAAATGCGATTTTTGAACTTTTTTATCCATCAAAGAACACTGAAAAAACATATCATGGTTTACACAGAAATATGAAGCAGCACAACTGTTTTCAACACTGATAAAAATCAGTAATGTTTCTTGAGCAGCAAATCAGTATATTACAATGATTTCTGAAGATCATGTGACACTGAAGAATAGAGTAATGATGCTGAAAATTAGGGCTAAAATGATTCCTTCAGTAACTCGAATAAAAATAAAAAAATCTATGCTTTGTTTAGTCCATTAACTACACATGGAACACTGTGTTTCCTCACGGACCATTATTACTGACGCACAACCCGATAAACGTTAATTTACGGTAAAACGGTAATAAATAATCCCCCCCCCCCCCACACACACACACAAAGAGACATTTAAGAGGGTATATTCTCCAAATAACTAATTTCATGTTACAGAAAAATGTGTTTAGAAATTGTGTCTGGACTCATGTTCTTGTTCCAAGTTATCTTCCTGTCCATTGATTTTTGCATCTTACAAAGCCTTCCAAGAAGACAGTAAAGGCTTATGTCATGCTTGAGCTTAAGTTAGGCTGAAACTCGGAAGTTAATTTGCACAAAATAAATGCAATGTTTAGATATGATTATTATTATTTGTATTTATTTCTTGTTGTTGTTGTTGTTGTTTATATATATATATATATATATATATATATATATATATTATTATTTTTTCTTTTTTTGTGATACATTTGTATTTGCATTTTGTATGTAATTTGGCAATTATGGTAAATGCATTAAATGGGTTTAGTTTTCATGGTTATTAATGCATGCAATTTCAGCAATAAAACAGTATATTTTTATGAAAAGGAAACAAATAAGTTGATTTATTTTAAGAGACCTATCTTATTTTCTCTTGTATATTTAGCATTGCTCTTTAATAAAGAAAAATCACTTCTTATCCGAAGTACTCGATTAATCATTGGAATAATCGGTAGAATACTCAATTACTAAAATAATCGATAGCTCCAGTCCTACTGAAATTTCAGCTTTGATCACAGCAATCAATTACATTTGACTATATATACACATTTTGACCATATTTCACAATATTACCGTATTACCAAATAAACGCAGCCTTTATAAGAAATCTTACTTTTGAATGGTAGTGTATCAAATCAACATATCATCACAGAGCACAAGCGGAGTACCTGTTATAATGTACAGTACAGTTTACAGTACAAGGTTTTTTTTTACAACACCCACATCTACTGAAATACTGGTGAGATAAACTTCTGGCTGTGTCTGAAGCAGCTGAAGCCAGAAACACACAAACTTTCCATGACAGTCCCTTAATGGCTTTTCCAGATGGCTAAACTCACAGTGAATATCTTTTATCTCTGTTCACCTTTGATGTTCGAGCTTCTGCTTCATTCACGCCAGAGTCTGGAGGGGGAAGACTCAATGAGCACCATGTGAGCGTGAGAAGGACAGGGAAATGCAGGAATATATTAGCTGTGAGCACGTTACTGAGTGAAATGAAGCTCGGATGGTTTGCTGTCATTCATTTCTTTCATGTGGCTCCAGTGGTGCCGAACCATGTCTACACATATACACACAGATATCTATACCAAACACACTGTGTGTGGCCGTGCTCTTTTAGCCATGAGGTTATGCATGCACATGATTACTAAGCATGGATAATCATAATGTGTAAACAGCGTGTTTCCGTAAATAGTAAACGGATTTACTTTACAGTAACTTTACAGCCCTATAAATATATTTTAAGGCTTATAAAAAGAGTCAGATTAAGACATTAAATAAAAAAAAATGTTTTCTCATAATGCAATACCTTAATGTTTAAATAGTTAAGAATAAGGAGTGCAACCTCAAATTTAGAACCGTCTTTTTCAGTTTTAGTATGGCATTCAGAAGAAAAAAGTAGACTATTTCGTTACCTCGATTTATAAATTGTGTGCATGATTCAGTAAATCAAGGGAACGAAATAGTAGTCATGTGCACGTTTAAGTACATCGAGGGAATGATTTATTAATTTTTTTCTTGCATGTCATGTGTGGGGCTCCTTAGTTTTAATCTAAAACACATGGAAGTAAAATAGACTGCAATTGTTTTTTCAGTAAAGCAATAAAATACAGTACAGAGTATTATAAAATACTTACTTCTGTGCATTAGATAATTATTTCTGTTGTTTGGCATTATGATAAATGCATAACATCACTACATCAGGCTACTTTGAACTCTGCGATTCAGACCAATGCAGTGCATGAATAACACATCATTCACTTTATACCCAATTATTAAATCAAGATTTCAGTCAAACTATAAATCAAATGACTTCAAACCCATCAAACCACTTTTGCATGAACAAATGCTCCACATGCACGTGTTACTGTGTGGTAATTGACTGACTTTTATGTAACAAAGTGCTTTAGAAAGTGTTTTACACAAAGCATCTGTTAGATCAAGATGTAAGATGGTGAGTTATGTTCACAGAACTGGAAACAAATTTTGTGAATATCTCAAACCACAATACAGCAACTCAAGCCTGGAACATTAATAAAAGAGATATACACTTTCTATGAACATGTTCAGAAGAAAAATCATTGCTCAGGATATATATGTCTCAGTTATGAATCACTTAGACATCAACTTCATCTCAAATGGTTCTCCTTTTATTTTTATAGTAATAAAATATACACTAATGAGTCAATAGACAATAATATAAAGTGTATAGAGCTATAAAATGAGCATGGATAGCTCATCAGATCATTTGCTCTGGGAAGAAATTTTAATGAGAAATTCTCAAGTTCATATTAGGATCTCTGCATATTTGCATATTTTTATATTTCAGCAAATCTGAGTACATGGGAACAGATTTGGAGAAATTACACCACTTGCTCGCCAATGGATGCTCTGCAGTGAATGGGTGCCATCAGAAAGAGTCCAAACAGCTGATAAAAACAATCATCATAATCCACACCACTCCAGTCCAGTTCATCAATTAATGTTTTGTGAAGCCAAAAGCTGCATGTTTGTAAGAAACTAATTTACTACTGAGGTGTTTTTAACTTCAAACTGTTACTTTGGGCTAAAATAGTGACAGTCTATAATCTACGGCATAATAACGCTTCCTCCTGTGGAAAAGTTTATCTCCTGTTGTCCTCTCACATTAAAATCCACTCACATATTTCTTTAGAGCTGTTTTAGACTTGTAAATGGTGCTTGATCTGTGTGGATATCATCCAGATTCAGATGGGATTACTTTAGCATTATTATTGATTATGGGCTGGTATTTTAGCCAGAAGCAATCGATTGAAGTTAAAAACATCTCAATGATAGATTTGTTTCTTACAAACACACAAGCTTTTGGCTTCACTAGGTGTTAATTGCTGGACTGGAGAGGTGTGGATTACTTGTGGATTATTGTGATGTTTTTATCAGCTGTTCGGACTCTCATTCTGACGGCACCCATTCACTGCAGAGCATCCATTGATGAGCATGTGATGAAATGCTACATTTCTCCAAATCTGATGAAGAAACAAACTCATCTACATCTTGAATGGTCTGAGGGTAAATATTCAGCAAATTAAATGTTTTATTTTTTTCGTTGAACTATTCCTGTAAAAGTCTCCATTTCATTTTAAATCTCTGCATGGAGATAAAACCTTTCTTTAATTATTTACTTGTTTATCGGCAATTCCATGTCAATGCACAGCACACGGATCTGCACCAGCACAGCAGAAACCTAATAATAGCGATAATTCACTGACACCCACACCAGACACCCACAGCAGAGAGAAGCTGTTATAATATTTCACCGACGGGTGTGTCACACACATGCATTTCACATGCTTCTGTGCTTCTCTACGTTTTAAAATCTCATTTGCTTTGCATTGCACATCTTGAAAAATAAAAAAGACTTGCATGTTAAACTAAAGGCTTCTTCAGCTACAGTATGTCTCCAGCAGGGGTCACAACATGTGAAGTAAGACCTCGTCACACCCTCTGTTATGAGCACAGAGAAGTCTGTCCTGCACAAGACTGATGCAGTAGAGTTACTGATGCGTCCAGCATTCAGCCTGACCACACATAGAGAGTGTGTATGTAACGGGAGTCTTACAATAACACCCCTCAAGACCCCAGACACCTCTCCAGATGTTTTCACGGTGTGTTTATTTGTTTGGAGGACAGCTGATAACCACATGCTCAGAGATCTGGTCATCTTTCCTCCTATGGTTAATGGATCACATCCTGTGAAAGCTTCTTGTGAATGAGGCTTTGAAAATATCTAAATCCTGTGTTGCAGAGATACTTGCGTGTCTAGAATTTCTAACAAACTGCATATACATTTAGCTTGAACTAAGTTTAGCTAGTAGTTGCTAGGGATTGCTATTGCAGGTATTGTATTGTTAAATATTAATGTAAATAATACAATTAATTATATTTTTTTCTCATTATTCTCAAAATTATACTGTTATTTTAATAAATATTTTTGTTTTACCATGACATCTATTGTTTTGTAAAATATAATTGCAATAATAAAGTTTATAAATATAAATAAATTATATGACTACTTTTGTGCTTTTAAATATCATTCTATACAGTAATAATTAATATTATTATAAATACTTTCATTCTTTTCCATGAAAGGCATTGTCTTAAATATATTTTCTGTAATATAATTACAAATAAAAATAATGAAAACAACAACAAAATATTTAAAAATATTATTTCATACTAAAACTGTATAAATATAAAAGGTAACATTGATGCATTTCTACAATACTTTCAGTTAAATTATTATATATTTTGTTTACAGTGCTTATTTTCTATAGAATAAATGAACAGTAAATACACATTAATTCTATACTTACATTATGCAACAATACATTTATGCACAAAACGCTTACGCTTTTATCAAAAACGACTTACAAAAGAACAAAGCAATGAAAGAGCTGACAATAATCGTAACGCACAATGCTAGGTTTATAAGACAACTAGATTGAAAACAAGCTGGAGAAGGGAAGAAATGCAGAGATGTCTTTTTTACTCCTCATTTTAATAACCATTAATGCTACAATCCCAATGCAGTTTGCAGACGTAATTTGCACTCCTAATGCCTCGTAAAAACCCTGCCTGAAAAGAAACAAGAAAAAAGCCATAGCTGAACTGATTACTAGCACATCCAGAATCAGTGGCATGCAGCCGTTCATCAGCAGCCATTTTCCATCTGCACTCACACACACACACACACACACACACACACACACACACACACACACACACGGCTTCACTGGGTCAACGAGAGTCAGGATGATGGGGGTTACCATGGCAACACATCCCAGCCCATGCATCGACACCGCTACAGCTGCTGCATGTTCACAGACAACCAGACGAAGATATTCTTTAACCCTTCAGATATTTTACTGCAGATATCTTAGAGTACAGATCAGGAACCTGAAAATAAAAACTAAACCTAATATGGTGTGAAGAAAGTTATTTATTGATAAATGTAAGTAAAACAAAAGAGTTGATTTTAAATTTCAGAGCCTCTAACAGACATAATGTTATGTGATCAAACTGTTGAAACAGTGACGACTTAAGTATTTAGGAATCATGATTGACTGTAAATTGAACTTCTCTGATAATGTGGCTCTCATTTGTAAGAAAGCAAATAAAAGGCTATTCTTGCTAAGGAAACTGAAAGAATTTTGTGTGAGCAAAGCTGTGTTGCAAAGAGTTTATACAGGTTTAATTGAGAGTGTTTTAGGGTATAATATAACTGTGTGGTTCGGACGAGTTACTTCTGCGAATAAAGTTAAATTAGACAGAATTATAAGAGTAGCTTATAAAAAGCAAAAGTCATTCGCTCCATTATACCAAATTGCTGTTTAGAGAAAAGCTTTGATTGTAACAAAAGACACAAAACACCCCTTGAATCATGTTTTTGAAATATTACCATCACGTCCTAGTTACAGAACACCAAAAGCAATTAAAGCAATTTATAAACAAACTTTCGTACCAAATGCAATAAGTCTTTTGAATGAGAGGCAGGAAATGTATATTTTAATTTTGTCATTGTGGATGTTGTGTATGGTTAGATGTATTTATTGAATGTTGTGTATTGTTAAATGTTTTGTGATTGTATGGTGAGACCAAAGATGGATTTTCAGCTTAGGGTGAACAATAAAGTAATACTACTACTACTACTAATATCAATTATTACACTTTTTACCCAGTGGCCAATAAAAATACCTTTTGCAGAAAGGATCATCTAAATACAACTATATACAAATATGTAAACAAGTTGCTGTAGTGTCTGCTGCTGTTGTGTGTATTATAAATCATCAGGTCATTAACTGCCAAACGAATGGCTCGCTCTCTTCTCAGAAAGTGTCAGATAGACGTTTTGAGGTCAAGCTGCTCAGCCTGTGATCTTTCAGCATCTCGGAGCATTGACCATCAGAGACAGTGTGACTAACAGGAATATCAGCACTGAAATCATCCTCTCGTATGTACTGTGTGGTCAAGCTTTAGGGTGAAATATGAGAGCGTAATATCTGTACCACAGGGACATATGGAGACCAGAACATGGAACAGCACTCAGACCTCAGAACATGAGATCATACAAAGAAGGTTAAAGTAACCTTCATAAGCTTTATTTGCAGCGGTATTGTGCAAGAGCACTGAAAAAATGATTCATTGAATTTACAAAAAAAAAAGTATGGTAAGTGGTTGCAATCAATTTATTTTAGCTACATTTAAATAAACATTTCTTTCTGAAAGTTAATCAACTAAATTAGTTTATTTAAATATAGCTAAAATAAAAAGATTGCAACCACTTACCATACATTTTTTTTTGTAAATTCAATGAATCATTTTCTTCAGTGAATGAATGCCATAAAAAAATCTAAATAAGTAAATAAAAAGCATACAAACTGGAGCATTTTAAGATATTCTTCTATTTCAGCAATTAAGCACATTTTACCATGAAATCCCATCAACAAAACGCATGATACTTTCATTTTGTGAACTAAATAGCACGATTATAAATTGTTCGTTTAAATTGATTCAACACAAATAAAAATACTACCATGCAAATATTTATTTTATATGAAAATATATCTATTTTTTTACTTTGTTTTATTAATTATTAACTTTATTAATGATACATTTAAAATTATAAATATTTGTTTTGTAACATTTTAATTATTAAAATATTTAAGTACTAAATTATATTTTTATAACAATAAATTAAATATTATTTTATATAGTAAGTAATTAACATATCACATTTATATAATAAATAATATAATATAATATAATATAATATAATATAATATAATATAATATAATATAATATAATATAATATAATATAATATAATATATAATATAATATAATATAATATAATATAATATAATATAATATAAGAATTAAATAAAAAATTAGCTTATTTCCATTAGCAGGAGTGGAAGTATGTTTAATTGCCCTAATGCTGGTCTTAATGCTGGGAAAACATGCTACTTGTCTTAAAAACATAGCACTTGAAAATCAGTAAATCACTTTGCATTACCATTAAATATCCAGGATGAGTTTGACCATGAATAGGAACAGAACGGGTCACTATCCAATGACACTCTCAGGGGAAAAAGGCACACAGCAACAGACGCTAACATGTGCTCGTCTAAGGCCAGACACAATCAATACATGCTATCTGTCTAACTACAGTCTTAGCTTTTTGCCTGTATTTATAAACTGAGGAGCAGCAAACTTCAGCAGCTGGCTTCCAAACCAGCTCTTAGCTACGATTACTTATCTAGCAAAAGTGAATATACTGTCATCTTCCAGCTCAGCTCATGCAAATGTGATATGTGCTAAACTGTGCTATTTTCTCCACTTTTATTGACACAAACCTCCAACATAATCACAGCCTTTCTGTTGTCTTGTATCATAATCAGTCATTTCATGATGCATATCAAAAGTACCATGATATGTATTCACATGCACACTCACAACAACAAGAACATGGAATTGATCGTATGCGACTGAAGCATCTGTGAGGGAAAACCTCACCGTTTCCTTCCATCTCCTCATCAGTTTATCTCCATGGTTACCACATCCAGACTCGTCCTCACTGAATTAACTCTTGCAGTTCTTCTGCTCAAATCACCAGCATGCCACTCGCTGTCAAAAGCTACAAAAATCTACTGCAAGCATGTAGTATGAACATGTTAAAAAAAGCTATAAACATACATTGAGCTGAATTAAATTCAGGAGAACTTTTTAATGCAATTGAAACAAGCCTTTTTACACTTAGATTTTAAGAAAATTTTATAGGAGTAACTACATGTTAACTAAGTTTAAGTAGATTTAAATGAATACATACATAATTTAGATTTTACTAAATTATTCCTTGCATAAAATAACACTTTTAAAATAAGACATTTACATTCCCAATTCAGTCCTATGCAAAATATGCTGGGAATGCAGTTTCAGTTAATGCATCAAAAAAATATTTGTTTATATATTTAAATGTTAAAAATTGTATTATTAAATGTTCAGCAATTGTGTTATTTTAGATTAATGGCAAGCAGAAAATGAGGGAAATTCTTATAATTTCAGATTTTTTTAAAATATTAGATTAGTTTGACAACTATGAAGAATTTATCCAACAAATCTAAGTGTTTGCATGTGCAAACCCACTGTGTTCGAAAATGGAGAAGAACTTTGGTGTTGGAGGTCAAATGGACTTTTCAATGCAATTTGCAAAAAAACAAAACAAACAAAAAAAAAACACAAAAGAGGATTAACGTGAAACCAGAAACCCACTCTTGTAGCTTGTTAGAGAATTTAAAACCTGCGAAAAAATGTAACAATTCCTTGTTTTTGTTTTTTTCTATTTTGTTTTGTTATATTTTTATACTTTGAGTCCTAAATCTCATATTGTATTGTATATTTTAGTGTTTGACAAAATACAATAAAGGTTTTAGTTTTTTACCTGACTCTTTAGTGATTATATAGTGTTGATTTTGGGAAAATTGCATTAAAAACAATAGCGGTCAATATGACTCCGACACATGAGTCATAATATTATATAATATACAGCCTATCCAAAACACATCCATGTGTCGAAGCTTTGCATGCACATCCATGATCCTTAATAGAAAGCACTCTCAAAATTTCAAGTAGAAATAAACTGTTTAAAATTAATTGTGGGTCAAATTGACTCAAACACAACAGGAGGGATAAATCTAGCCCAATAATGTAAGCCACAGCTCCTTCAATTGACCCAAAGCTCTCTGATGATCTGTATTGTTGAGGGCTGTTCTCTTATGTAAGTTTCTCTCGCTCTCTCTTCTCACTGCATTGAACGGGGGCTGGGTTTGATCACCCCACCATCATGCGGCACTCGCTAAATCCCTCCGCATGAGCCTCCCAGATAAAGCCCAGATTCACGCCCAAGAGTCCTGGCCTGGATTTCATCATCTTACTACGCGTGCAACGTGTGTATTCGGGGGGGGGGGTGTGACCGAGAAGTGAGCTGTGCTAAAAACTTCAAACTCTCTGCTGAAAAAGAGGAATTAGAAAGACAATCGAGGCCAGTACAGGAGTGGCTATGGTCCTCAAATCTGGAGGTGACTGAGTTCAGAGCAGACACCTGCTGTCACTCCTGCTGCTGCGTGCTGACCGAGTCCAAGAGGAGCACAAGGTCACTATGGCATGCAAATTACAATAAAATCATTGAGTGATGATAAATCTGAGATGACCTTGCAGAATGACAAGGATGGTTACTGGATGCATTGATAATATCAATTATATAAATATAAATACATACATGTGAATACTTTCAAGATAAATATTGCATGAGTGTGTATTCATATATACATAATAAATATACACAGTACACACACATATATTATGTAAATAAAAACTTTTATTTTGGATGGGATTAATCGTTTTGACAAAACTAGTAAAAAGCTATTTTATTTTAATTAATTGTCATTAATTGGGGAAAGTCGCGGCCTAATGGTTAGAGAGTCGGACTGGCAATCGAAAGGTTGTGAGTTCGAGTCTCGGGCCGGCAGGAATTGTGGGTGGGGGGAGTGCATGTACAGTTCTCTCTCCACCCTCAATACCACGACTGAGGTGCCCTTGAGCAAGGCACCGAACCCCCAACTGCTCCCCGGGCGCCGCAGCATAAATGGCTGCCCACTGCTCCGGGTGTGTGTTCACAGTGTGTGTGTGTGTTCACTGCTCTGTGTGTGTGCACTTCGGATGGGTTAAATGCAGAGCACGAATTCTGAGTATGGGTCACCATACTTGGCTGAATGTCACGTCACTTTCACTTAGTCCTAGGCTATTCGTTCGGCCCAAAAATTGCATCAGTGGAAAAAAAAATAGTTCAGTTTTACACATATTTGTAATTTGCATGCATCTGAATTCTATATCAGTTGAGCTGATTATGAAATGGAACGAATGATCTAGACTCTTGCTGGCTCTCATTGCAGCTGGCATTACTAGAAGAAGACCTAGACTGAAAATAAAGGACCACATGGGAGTTTCTAGACAGAATAAATGTTTCATTTCACAGTATTTTCAAAAAACATCTGAAAATACTGGATGTTACTGGATGCATTGAAACGCTGCAGGTTCGCTGCTAAAGCTGCACAGAAAAAGTTTGGCTTTGGAGACAGTTCAAAGAGGGAAGTGAAGATGTCAACGCGTGCTTTGATCTATAATACCATGAAAAAATGAAATCTTTAGAAATTTGGAACACCGATTAAAAAATTAAAAAACACCGATTTTTTTTAATTTTTTTATTTTTTAAAGTGGAACTCAAGTAGTGAAGCGTTCTCACAAAATATGATGCATGAGCATGACGGAGATTACAACTGTGTATTTATGATACATTACTATAGGGTACAACCAATGTTCCTTCTCTTGAAGTAATATGTTTCTATGCTTCTCATTTGCATAAAGCTGAGAATTAATCTTTTTGATGCTCACAACACATCTTCCAGAGTCAATCCCACAATCTGCCATACTTAATAATCAATATCACTGAACTGAACCAAGAGTGACAGTCAACACACACTGGTGTTTAAAAGTTTAGGGTCAGAAGATTTTTTTTAATGGAATTCATACTTTTATAAAGTAAGGATGCATTAAACTGATCAAAAGTGACAGTAAAGACATGTTAAAAAATATTTCTATTTTGAAATAAAAGCTGTTCTTTGAACTTTCTATCCATCAAAGAAAAAAAAGTTTCCACAAAAGTATTGGGCAGCACAACTGTTTTCAACCTTGATAATAATCGGAAATGTTTCTTGAGCTGTAAATCATCAAATTATTCTGATTTCTGAAGATCATGTGACACTGAAGACTGGAGTAATGATGCTGAAAATACAGCTGTGCATCACAGAAATCAATTATTATTTTAAATATATTCACATTGAAAACAGTTATTTTAAACTGTAATAATATATTTTTTTTACTGTATTTTAAGCATTAGAGACTTCAGTCAAAAATATTTTAAAAATCTTACCAACCCCAAACTTTGAAGTCTATACAGATTTCACAGCTGCAGTGAAAATATTATGCATTGAGCCCCAACTACACAAGTTTTATACATTTTAGAGCATCCTTTTTAAATGTCTGAGAATCCTGTAGTAACGTTATGAAGCTGTGCCAGGAGGAGGGCATCTCTGCAGGCCTCTCATTAGCATAAGCCCTCTTTGATGCCCTGCTCACTGTTGACTTTTTAATCTAGCATACTTACATGGCAGGATAACAGTCCCATTCATGAGATTATTAACACATTATGAATGTCTTCATAAAGCCTGCCAGTTCACTCTTACAAATAAAAGTTCTTCACTGGCACTGATGGTTCCAGAAAGAACCTCTAACATCCATGGAACAAGTTTCTTTATAATGGAAAAAGGTTCTTTAGATGTTTAACATGTTCTTTAAACTAAGAAGAAGAAGAAAAATCTGTTAAGAGCTTTGTACTGAAATATTAGCATCAATGGTTCCATGAAGAATCTTTAACACCCATGGATCCAATCCACTATACAAAAGGTTCTTTATAGTAGGAAAATATTCTTTAGATTATTTAAATGTTCCTCAAAATTGAGAAACAAATGCTTATTTTAAGAGCTGTTCACTAAAAAGTGATTGCATTGACATTGATAGTTCAATGAAGAGCCTTTAACATTCATGGAACATTCCCAAGTTTCTTTATAATGGAAAAATGTTCTTTAAATTGAAGGAAAATTTGTTTTTTTAAGCACATTTTACTGAAAACCAAAATGGTTCCAAAAAATGGTTCAATCTCAATAATAAAGTTGTGTTTATTGGCATCAATGGTTCCATGAAGAACCTTTAACATCTATGAAACATTTCCACGTTTCTTTATAATGGAAAAAGGGTCTTTAGATGTCTAAAATGGTTCTAAGCACATTTTACTGAAAAAATGGTTCACTCTCAAAAATTATGGTTCTTTATTCGCATCAATGGACGGACGAAGAACCTTAAACATCCATGGAACCTTTCAACTGCACAAACTCGTTATAGTGGGAAAAGGTTTTTCAAAATTGAGGAACAAATGCTTCTTTTAAGAACTGTTAACTAAAAAGTTCTTTTGGAACCCAAAATGGTTCTTATACTCTCAAAAGTGCCGCTTCTTTATTGACATTGATGAAGAACCTTTAACATCCATAGGACTATTCCACTGCACAAAAGGTTCTCTATTGTGGAAAAGGTGTCTTGAGATGTTCTTCACAATAAGAAATTTTGAAAAAAAATTTTAAGAACTTTTCACAGAAAGGTTCTTTGAGGAATCCAAAAGCATTCTTCTATTGCATCGCTATGAAAACCTACTTTTGGAAGTAGGGCTGGGCGATATATCTAACGATATGACCATGCGCATCTAGTCGGTAAATCTGGTTCTGTGATTAGCGCTAAATCGCCATCACCTGTTTTCAAATGGAGCGGCATTTAATAGACAGAGCCGTAGATCACTTACAAGCTACGCAATATCGCGTTCATTATCGAAGGCGATTCATCTGGGATAATGAACGTGATATTGCATAGCTTGTCAGGGATCTACGGTTCTGTCTATTAAATGCCGCTCCAATTATAAGCAGGTGATGGTGATTTAGAGGTAATCAAGGAACCAGATTTACTGACTAGATGCGCATGGTCATATTGTTAGATGTATTGCCCAGCCCTATTTGGAAGCTTTCTTTTTATATAGTGTAGTAAACTAGAGATATTTAGCAAAGCAACACATGCAGACGCTCACCCATTGGCCAGATTGTCTTCATCGTCGTCGTCATTAAGGCTCTTGCAGAGTACATCAGAATCACTCAGGTAACCAGACTTGAGGTCTCTGTCTCCGGGGTCCAGGCCTTCGATGAAGTCGCTGCGTGACGTGTGGCTGAGGCGGCTGGAGCAGCGGGCAGGCATGGTGTGAGAGGTGTACTGAGATGAGGCCTTGCTGCCCAACACATAGCTGCTGCCCGTTGAGGAAGGAGCATCGCCTGCTTGCAGACGAGGACTGGACTGTCCGTGGCGCCAGGAGAGAGGAGAGGAGCGGTTGGAGAGGCTGGAGATACTACGAGCGTTGGTTTCATCGCTGTCGTAGCAGACGCTGCTGTCCAGACAACTGTAGATAGAAATAGAGAGTTGCTGGTGCATGTAAAACACAACATAATAAGGTTGTTGAGCCACAGGAACTCATGGCCTACTAAAGAAAAGGATGCATCTGTGGGAGAATTTATCTGTTGAGGATGAAGATTGCATAACCAGATGCACCAGCTCAAATGAATAATATAACAACTTCCTTTACCACATGAACATGGAAGAGCTATTTTTATGCACTTCTCTCAGTATAATCCATCAGACAGCTGCGAAATGGCAGAAAACACACACTTGTGGGTTGAAATATTTGATGCGCTTGAGGCAAAAACAGCACACGAACACTGGCATTGGGTTATTTGGTTAGTGTTACGCAGCTGAAGGAGGATTATTTGGTCTGTTATTCTTGCAAAAATGGGTCGCTTGGTCAATGTAACTTGGTTGCCAGCAGGTCTGTTAATCATTTCTGTCTGTTGTTGATGGGCTATTTTAGGACTGAGTGATTTGGGGGAAAAAATACTAATGATTAAATTATTTGGAATGAACAAATGGAATAAACTCATTTTTAAAAAAGAGCTCAGGTTTGCTGTGCTTGATTTTAGAGCGACACAATTTGGCCGGAACAATTATATAAAATTATTATTATAATGATGATGATGAACTATAAAGTAAAAATGTGTATTTAATGCAAAGAAATAATTGTATTTTATTTCAGCAAAAAATAAATAAAATAAAATAAAATAATACTGCAAGGAGCCTTAAAACAACTTTTTTATTGCAGTTTACCTCATAATTTTTCACAATTTTGTTCAGTGGTCAATGGAGTATTAAAGGGCTGAATGATTCGGGGAAGAAAAAAATCAGATTGCAATTTTTTATGTTATATGTTATATTTGTATATTAAATATATTTATAATATCAATTATATAAATATAAATACATACATGTAAATACATGTGAATATTTTCAAGATAAATATTGCATGAGTGTGTATTCATATATACATAATAAATATACACAGTACACACACATATATTATGTAAATAAAAACTTTTATTTTGGATGGGATTAATCGTTTTGACAACACTAGTAAAAAGCGATTTTATTTTCATTAATTGTTCAGTCCTAGGCTATTCGTTCGGCCCAACAATTGCATCAGTGGAAAAAAAAATAGTTCAGTTTTACACATATTTGTAATTTGCATGCATCTGAATTCTATATCAGTTGAGCTGATTAAGAAATGGAACGAATGATCTAGACTCTTGCTGGCTCTCATTGCAGCTGGCATTACTAGAAGAAGACCTGGACTGACAATAAAGGACCACATGGGAGTTTCAAGACAGGATAAATGTTTCATTTCTCGGTATTTTCAAAAGACATCTGAAAATAACACACATACAGCCTCATTTCACTGCATTGGACCTTTCATAGAGACAGCGCAGCCACTCCCAAACCTCATGAGCTGCTTTTCCATTCACTTTCAGTGCCACATCACATCCTACATGAAGCCAAAGCAAAGGTCCTGCTCTCTCCACGGCGCACATGATGTGGCAAGAACATTTATAGAATTTTTCTCATTACTAAAATCAACAATGACTGTAATGGCAAAAGCAGGCTTTAAGCAGATTTTACATTTCTACAATGACTGTGTTTGAAAATGCAAACTTCACCAGCATAAAGCCATAATGTTGTGAGTGGTTGCCAAGGCGTTGTATACAGTTGCTAAGGTGCTCTGAGTGATTGATTGTGCATTGCTATGCAGTTGTTACGATGATGCGAGATGGTTCAGGTCCGTCCTTCTGAAATTTTAATGAAAATTGTTAGTTGGATTGCTTAGACAATGATATGATACCTCAAATTGAACAACTTGTCATAGTTAACTAAAACCTTAAATAAAATATTTTAGTTAAAATTTTATTTATTTTATTAAGGTAGTTTTGAAGGCAGCATTTCTCATTTTCATAATGTACTAAACTAAATTTTATAGTATAACTTTTTTCAGCTGCTTTCCAGTTTTTCAATTTTCATTTAGTGTAACTTGATGTACTAAAATAACTAAAATAAAAAGAAGAAGAAGAAGAAGAAAACTGGCAAAAGCACAACAAAATTACAAAAATTTGATGTAAATTAAAAAAAAAAATTAAACAATCTAAAAATAAAAGCTAATTTAAAATAAAAACTGTTATAGTACATCAATGATTCTAAACCACTGTGATGTTGTGGGTTTTGATTAAACACTCATCACACATCATTACGGAAACATGCTGAACTGATAAAAGGCTTGTTTGTGAAAGCATAACACATCACAAACAATTTCCTAAACAAACACAGAACATGAGAACTTAAAAGCATCCATGTGGTTCGGTGATTAACTAATCACATTTTCCAATTCAAGTGCACATCTGGACAGAATCCAGATCCGACGAGCAGGTGTTCTGTATGATGTGAATCGACACGATAATAAAAATCAAACAGCGCACCTCTATTCTGAGTCGTATTAGGTCATGCATCTCTATGTCTTGAAGGCTAACAGAAGTATCCCATTACAGGAAAGCTCATTATGCACACATACGTCAGCGTGGCTTTGAATCTGTGGCTTCAGTGCGGTTAATCTGGTGTGAATCATTTTTACGCCTGCGCCATCAAGTCTTTGGAAGCTCATCCGTCTTATACAAGCGCTGCTTTTAAAATGGAGACAGCATTAGCTGCAGGTCTCAAGCGTGTTATATGTCTACTACAAAAGTTTTCTGCTCTGAAACTTAGAGTAGTAGAGGAGTGAATGGTTAGCCTGCAGGGAAAGGTTTGATGTTAGGAGGAAGGACAGGTTGAGATCTCTAGGGGTGAAACTCAGGAAGGTACTGAGATCAAAGTTAGCAGAATTGCTAGGCTAAGCACATCTATTGTAGCACACCTGTGGGGAAGGGAAAACCGTCCATCGGGAACTAGCATAGCAAATGTTTTTGATTCATGTGTATATGAGATATACTGTATTCATTCACAATAAAAATGATCATCTTATGTTTAAACAACCACATAGAAATGTTCTAAAAAACACTCACTCTCAAAACAAAGAGAAAGAACATTTTCAGAAAGAAAGAAAGAAAGACTAAAAGTATTGCTGTATATCTGACCGTGCAAAACCTGGAGTCCAGCTGATTTCTGTGTGTTTGTTGTTATTCACTGATGGAAAGTGTTTCATTGTGCATTTGTGAATGTGGCAGCCAGGTGTCTGAACGACTGAAGGGGCAACTCTCCCAAAAGACGTGGGAGGCTGAATGGTTGTGGAAAAAGTAATCGTTTGTGTATAATGTAAAACCTTGTTTATATTCGTGCTCTTTTGTGACACAAATGTGCGTGAAGAATGTTTCCAAAGAACATCGTGGAGCGTTCTCCTAGATTTACGATTCATTGAAAAGCAGCAGTTGGCATCCTCGTGAATTAGTCTGCCTGTGATTTTTCATGCCATGAACATGTGCTGGTTCTCACTCACCTCTGGCTGAGCTGAGTCCCTCGCAGGCTGGACATGGTTTCCTCCAGGTTCTGTCTGAGGTCCAGGACATTCTGAACCGTCCGTTTCCTTTGAGACTCGGGATCTGCACACATAACGAACATGTACAGTAAGTATGCAAATCTAAATATCTGCACCATTTTATCACATTTTATATTGTATTTTATGCCAGTTGTTTTCAGTTTAAGTCTTGTAAATGCATATATATATATATATATATATATATACATGCATTTATATATATGTATATATACACACACACTACAGTTCAAAAGTTTGGGGTCAGTAATTTAGTTTTTTAAATAACTTAATACTTTTATTCAGTAATGATGCATATTTCAAATAAATGCTATTCTTTTGAATTTTTTATTCATGAAAGAATCCTGAAAATAAATATGTATCGTGGTTTCCACATCAATGTGAAGCAGAAATGTTTCTTGAGCAGCGAATCAGCATATTAGAGTGTTTTCTGAAGGATCATGTGATGCTGAAGACTGGAGTAATGATGCTGAAAATTCAGCTTTGCATCACAGGAATAAATTATTTTCAAATATATTCAGAACAGAAAACAATTCATTAAATCCTAATAATATTGTAAAATTTTACAGTATTTTTGATAAATGTAATCAATCATTTATATAACATCTTACAGACTTCACCCTTTTTGAACAGTATTCTATTAATATTGTAAAAAAAAAAAACACACAAACTAAAACTATTAAAATAAAACAGTTTAAAATTAGCTCACACTTAGTATCTTTATAAAAACATATTGTTTGTTTCTACACCAAAATTTCTTCAAATAGTCAAAGATCAGATTGAGAACTTTATTCGCCACTAAAAACCAGTTTGTACTTCCTGTTGAATCACGAAGCTGACATTTCAAAGTGTTTGTCTTTGTTTTTAAATAGCCAACATCCTTTCATTTACAGTACGTCACAAAGGTGAAGCAGATGTTAAAAACAGCTCGGCTTGATCAATCACCTGGCTTTGCTGAAAGCTAACAGTCTTGGACAGAGGCAGCATTAAATGAACCAAACGCCAACAATGAGATTACGAGAGCCAGACAGTCTCAAATCACAATAATGAGAACAAAGGATAAAAGTCTGCTTTCGTCCAAATAAATGAATGTTTTCTGTTCAAACAGTTGTAAACTGCCCCACAATCTCCTGAAAACCTGCGTGGGCGAGCGATCAGCATGTCAACAGCATGCCCAATCAATCCCATGGTGCAGTTAGGCAAGACGCCTGGCCTGACATTTATTAACGACTGGACTGCTTTACAGACAGCGAGAGAGAGGTGGTTTACAAGCATTACTGGACAGCAGATAACTCATGTCAATCAACTTCATTCCCACGAGAGAATTTACACATGCTCTAGCTAATTACATCACTAGACTTGCATGGTGGAATTAGTAAATCAGATGAAAGCATTTCATTCATTTTCATTGTAAAGTAGGTACATAACTATTACAAATCAGCCAGCTTCACCTGTGTTGTGTCCTGACCTCCTAAAAACGTTCATTTCTACCATAATGGTCAAATAAAGAGCCAGCACAAAACACATTTTAAATTGATAAATTGATTCATTTAAATGCATTACGCATATATTATAAACACCTTCATATCACGCATTGCTACCTACGCTGAAATAAACATTTTGTATACATTTAGTATAGTTTAACATACATTTTAATATTATGCATAAACATAACCGATTAATAAGATCAATTCTACTAGCAGTTTTGTTAATATATAATACATATATTTTTTTTCCAAGTATTTTTGAGTGAATGCGTAGTAAATGTTTATGTGCCGTATAAATGATACAGTATTTTTCCTTTTCCAGATAAAGCATCTAAAAAAAACTGAAAATAAGACTGACTTACTTCTGCATAAGATATTAAGAGAAATAATAAAAAAAAAAAAGTGTATTTCCACTTGTTTTAAATCTGTTCATACTGAAAAACAAATCAGCGCTGTAAAACAAAATTACAAATATACTCCAAAATGTGTATCTTATGCAGTGCAGTTTCTTAGGTTATTTTATTAAAGAGATAGGTGACCCAAAGAATTCTTCAAAATACCAGGTTTAGAACAACCTAAGGGTGAACCATACCCAAAATATATTACTTAGAAATTAACTACGTAAAAGAAGGAACAAATAAAAAGCATATTTACAATAGTACAGTAAATCATCAGTTTTCAGTCACCCTTCCCTCTAGATATTGATATGGATATCAGCCACTTAAAAACCCACAGCACAGTCAAGGAAACCAATATGATTAGAGTGGCCTCATAAAAGCTCATATCTCCCAAAAGTGGTGTGCAGATGTTATGTGGTCCAAAAGAACAACTCATAAGGAAGTCTATTATGCAGCAGTTTATTATGCAGAACAAATGAGCATGAACTCTGTGTAATTATGATTATATATATTAAAATAAAGTGCTTTGATATAGAGATTCAACAGATTATTCTTAACAGAGACCTTGTGATTAAAAGGTCCTGCATGAAAAAGTCTATATAAAAGCATGCAAAAAATCTCAAAAGAATGCATGCAAGATTCCTATTGGATTTTCTGCTATAGTTCAGAACCAAATTATAAATTAAACCACCAAACCAAAATTAAATACATTTAAAAAATTTCTTATTAATTAAAATTTTAAATTCCAAAAGCATCCTAATGGAAATGCAGTGCTGCTAGAAATATTCCAGCATTTCTAGCTCAAGTTCTTGCTTTTTATTCCCTTTAGGATTCCCTGCAGGATTGTTTTTCAAATTATAATTCCGATCGGAATCCTGTATGGATACTTAAGCAAGAGCTACAGAGAGCATTTTGATATAGAGTTTATTCCAGGTCATTCGTTTACTCTCATCCACCGAATTATACTGTGCATTGCCATGCATGGAGAATAAGAATCTAGGTTTCCACACAAACAACTGCAAGTATTCAGGCCCAAATTGGTTGTTTAAAAATATGAGGTCTGGACATGGTTGAAATAGAGGTCATTCATTTGAATGCAGGGCATGCTGTGTTTAGAAGACAGCACAAACAAAATGAGATATTTGTTTTAAATGCAACAAACATACTTCCTGATTAATGACATGGACATAACAAACAGTATCCAGATCCGATTATATATAAAATATATAATCAAATTCTACAGTATGCATAAAACTGCTAATTATCCCTTGAAAGCCTAGGTGCATTTCATCCAGTGTGACAGGTGATCATGCATGCTTTTGTTCATGTGCTCGACAACAACATTTAGCAACGTCTACAAATCAAGCCGCAGTCAAAGGAGGCTGATGACAAACTACAAACTGAATTCATTATGCTCCCTTTATGTATTCCACGGCCTCTTCCTTTTCTCGTACCACCAGTGTCCCTGATATAGCAGCCATTACCTCATCACAGATGAGAGCAGATCGGCAACACCAGCACACCGCACCAGGCTGGCGTCGAAAAGCAGATCAGTGTGCCATTCAATCATTGGACACACGCCAACTGGAATAATCTATGAACACGATTTCTAGCCCATCAGTAGCAAAAGACGGCGGGTGCACAACGCACATGCTACCCAGAACAAAGCCCTACATTGTCCAGCTGTCCGAGACCACCTTTAGAATCATGACAGCATGCGCTCGGTGGGATATTTTCCAGTCAATCTGTGGGATTCAGCAACCAACTGCAGCTGGTAGTAAGTGGGCATGAAAGCGGAAAATCCGTACTCACCGAGAATCTGACTGAAGAGCAACTGCTCCAGGTCACCAAGTACGGTGACCACCAGCTCCGGGTCCACCTTGAGGAAGGGTTTATCGGCACCTTCCTCACCTTGACCTTTTGCCTCCGGGTCTCCAGAGCTCCCAGCTGCCGGTTTCTTCCCGCTGGCTTTGGCTTTGCTGGACAGGATATCGTCGTCGGACTTGCAGTCATCGGACGTCTTGCTCAAGGGTTTTACTTCCGCGTAAGGGCCTCGAGGAATCCGACTTTGGCCTTTTCCCAAGGTGCCAGGTGCAGCGAGAGGGGTGAACGTCTTGGGTTTGCCCTGGAAGAGGGAGTGGTCGGATTTGGACAGGTTTCGAGAGAGTTGGGAACCCACCGTCCCTCCGCCACCCACAGGTTTGGGCTTGCCTATCTTCAGGTGTCCAGAGGCAGCTTTGCTCATGTCGTCGCACCATTTGGGCTCATAGAGTTGCATCTTCTTCTCTGCATCTGTCAGCACGGCCAGGTTGGTCAGGGACCTCTGTTTGCGAAGGTTGGATGGCACCGGGATGCGCCCCTCCATGCTGCCCACACGGTACATCTTCAGCTCGCTCCGTGCCACGCTCTGTGGCACACCGGATTTGCCTCTCTTGGCAGCCATGGCTGTACCTTCCCTTGATGTGCCCTTGCTCTGCCTGCCTTTTATTCAACCCCCAAGCGTCTTCCTCTACCGGAGAGCATTTAGGGCTGGATGAGAGAAGAGTGAGAGCATGGAGGAGAGGACAAATGTGCAGCTCTTTCTCTCTTGCACAGGAAGAAAATGCCAATTTCGTGCACCCTTTATTTTTCCCGTTCCTTCCTGTCAGGCTGCAGCAGCTGCCGCCCTGGTTCTCCTTTTCTCTCTCCTCTTTCTCTCTCTCCCTCGTTTTCTCTCCTCCCTTCGCCAGGCCGCCTTACCGCTGAGCTGTGCAGAAGCCAAATGACAGCAGTGCTGCACGAAACAACAGTCCCTCCCCCGTCTCTCTCTCTCTCTCTCTCTCTCTCTCTCTCTCTCTTGCATTTTCCGGTGCGTCTCTCTGCCTCAGCAGAAAGTGTGAGCTGATAGGGGGAGATGACAAATTGCAACACTAGAATATGAAATGAATCCAGTACACCGTAGTGTATATTTTCACACACACTATTCCTCCATCCCCATTGATTGGCCCCTCCCCCTTCCAGGGTCTATCTATCTATCTTGCCTTTAGTGGTATAATATAATAATGTATACACTAGCTTTATAGTTCTGCAAATAATCTAACACAAAAAACATATCCATCTATCTATTTGCAATCTGTTAATGCAAATGCAGTGTACATTGTTTTAGTACTATAATACAAAAATGCAATATAATCATCATTTTAGTTATTTCATTCTTTAAATAATCAAACAAAACAAAAGAAATGATATATATATATATATATATATATATATATATATATATATATATATATATATATATATATATATAATAAGATTAATCTGGCAAAACAATAAGAAATATAATTCACACTTAATTTTCATGATGCAAAAAAATAATTAATTAATTAAAAAAAAAACATTAATAAACAAAATAAAATATTTTCAGCATAATAGGATCTGCAAATGATCCAGATATATTTGTCAGCAAACTTTACCTGTGCAACCCTTGAAAAGAAAAATCTCAAGGTCAAGATTTTTCTTAAATCTGCAAACCTAGAGAGTCAGAAATTATCAATTAAATACATTTAGTGGTGTTTATCCTCAAAGTTAATCCTTAAATGAGCCAATGGATCAAGACAAAACAGTCGCAATGCACAGTGCATATGTTATGATTACAGATTTAAAAAAGTAAATTAAACTTGTTTCAAATATGCATATAACAAACAAGCCAATAAATTAAGAATAGGACTGTTTTGCAGTATGGGAATTAATTATTTTCTATAATAAATCAATCAAGTCCAGATAGTTTCCGTCACACCTCCAACCCATCCATCTTCACTTCATAAAACCACAGTGTTGTTTTTAGGTCCCTAGCATCATCGCTCATGATATTCCATACACATCTCTCTATGGAGTTCTCTGCAATGCTTCGCTGGAAAAGCGTCACCATAGCAACGCTGCTACATACATCACTACATCCATTAAGACGGCTGAGTCTCTCCACCGTAAATAAGGTAACAGCATGCCATAAATCCACTTTCTGTTTGTCTTTATCACTTCACAAACGAGCCTTGTTAGTCTGACAGGAGCCCGGCAGGCACATAACCGGCCTGATGCAACTGACCAGTTTGGTACAATGACTCAATCAAAAGCTCAGCGCTCCTGCAGGGGGTCCCGACACTTGGCCAAACACATGCTAGTCCCGGGGCATGTGAGGTAATTCTGATGTTACTGGGCTGAGAAGAATGGGGTGTTCTGCTTGAACTCATCACGAGTGGCCGTGTCATTCTGTGGGGGATTTTTCCACTGACATCATTAAAAGAAGAACATACTTCCTGTGGACCGAACTGTTGTCCCAAAAAGATTAAATAGTCCTTTATTTTAGTTAGATCAATAAAAAGCAGGTCAACTAGATCTAGATCAAACGTTTGCATTTGTACTGAGGTTTCTGAGGTTTAATTGGCTAACTTTTGACAAATCTAAGCACAGTTTGAGACACTAAGAAGATTAGAAGTCACCATTTGTTCTCAATTGAGATATTAAGGATATCCAAAAAAAAGTGTATATTTATTCTCAATTATGTGTAAGGAAATTTATTAGAAATCATAATCATTTAAAAAAAAAAACGTCTAAAAATAATATATTTAAAAATGATATTCATAAAATTACATGAGACCTGAAAAGTCTCTGTAATCTCTATTATATCTAACAGACAATAGAGATATTACCAATATTAAAGATTATTAATACTACTATATAAAGATCTATGTATTCATTTAATCTCAATTCTAAGAAAAATGATAAAAAATCATTTACAATATCTATTAAAAAATATTTATTTTTAAAAGAAACAACTGATATTAAAATATAAACAAAAGAGAGAGAGAGAGAGAGAGAGAGAGAGAGCTACATTTAAAAGTATAGTATATATTTAAAGTATATGTTTAATCTCAAATATGTTGAAGAATAATGACGGAGAAATTTAAAATACCGTAAAAAGAGAGACTAAAAATATCTGATTTAGGCCTTGACAACTAAGATATAAAGATATAAAATATAAAGTATAAAGATATTAAATATCTTCAAGTATTAAAAAGATATCGATAAAAACAAAATTTAAACTCAATGATGTGTAGAAATAATTTATAATAATAATGTCATAAATGATCAAATTAATATTATTATTAATTAAAAGTAAAAGTAGGCTATCCAATTAATCTTAATTATCTCTAAGAACAACAACTAAGATATTAAAAATCTATAAAAAATACAAAATAAAAATCTGTAAACTATGTTTAATCTCAATTATGTCTAAAAGAAATAACTGAGATATTACCTGACCAATTATAAAGAGATCTCAAAAGTCTTAAATCAACTTCCCTGTCAACACATCTGTCTAAAAAAATTGTATTTAAAAAAATCATATCACTCACTATGCTCCGACACTCACATGAAACAGTACTGGATTCTGCCACACATAAGGTGAGAGACCTCAGCGTATGAAACACACGTCCTGATGTGTCCACAGCCCTCTCTCCTGAGAAAGCCTAAGGTTCTCCAATCATCTGGATCCCATCCGGAGGCTGTGGTTGGCCAGCAGCGCAGATGTTTGCAGACATGAGAACATCCCTTGGGTTGCTGGCATCTGTAGCCATTACACCACACTGATATATTACTCAGACCGGGCTTCATTCAGGGTTTGTGTGCGGATGAGACTCCAACATATGGCTGTGCTTGTCTGTTTGTTTGTTTGCTCACATGCCATCATTCCTACATTAAATTCACACCCCTCCCAAGAATTACTGAGTGACACAATATAAATCTTACACTTTAAAGGTCACAAAAGGTTTTGTCTCCAGTGCACACATGTGGTATATTAATGTGAAACATGTGAACACAGTCTGTAAACTCACGGTGTTGCACATTATTCCCATATCTGAGAATTTCTGTAATAAGACGATTTGCTTTACATTCTTCTACACATTGTAGGCTATATATATATATATATATATATATATATATATATATATATATATATATATATATATATATACGTATATACACACATTGTTTAATTATCCTTTGTACATTTACTCCCATGTCACCTTAAAGCTGAATAAATCATCTTTCCGTTGATGTATGGTTTATTAGGATCAGACAATATCTGACTGAGATACAACTATTTGAAAATCTGGAATCTGAGGGTGCAAAAAATCAAAATATTGAGAAAATCACCTCTAAAGTTGTCCAGATTAAGTTCTTAGTAATGCATGTTACTAATCAAAATTAAGTTTTAATATATTGGCAGTAGGAAATGTACAAAATATCTTCATGGAACATGATCTTTACTTAATATCCTAATGATTTTTGGCATAAAAAAAAGATCATTTTGACCCATACAATGCTTAAAAAAAAGACTGGTTTTGTGCTCAAGGGGTCACATATTTAATATATATGTAAGTTTTTTATATGCATATGTATTTTAATTCATTGAGATTACAATAATTCAAATGAAGGGAAGAGCAATTAATCCTGATTAAAAAATGTTAGAATGCAAACATTTAGAATTAGGTTTTTACGTAATTTGCTTGATGCAAAAAATAAAAAATAAAATAAAACATTATATATAATATGCCTAAAAGCAACAAAATCACTGTTAAATATGCAAACACAACTTTCTACTGCAACAGCTACTTTTATAAATTGCAAATCTTTCCACGCATTATCAAGGCATTTAACATCTTAAACACATTTCTCAAAAACTATTTTCCACAAAAAACACTACTTAGTCAGAGTACTAAATACGATCCCAAATCATAGATCAGTCTCGGTTCGTTACCATGTCTGGCCAATATGAGCTGACAGTTTTTCACTAATATTTTGAGGTCTACATGAGGTCTGACTGAATCCATCAAGAATCTGAAAAGAGCTTCAGACTTTGGAAACTTACTCATACTTTTGCTCATATTTTGATCGATCTGAATCATAGCATCCCACACAAAAGTACTGTGATGATATCAGACACCAACCACAGCCTCAGACCTAATTATCACTACCATCTACAGTCCTCTATGAGAATGGCCATTCCAAAAAAAAAATCCTGCAGCCATGAATATTGGAGTATTTTTTTTTTTAGAAGAGACTCACCGAAATCCTCACAGCACACTTCCACAGAGTCTGAGGAACAATCGCTCAGATCCTCAAGAGAAGCTTCAGTGTCCTCTCCAACCTGCAGCCTGAGGCACAGACAGAACAACAAGAAAGTTTGAAGCTTATTCATTCTTAAAGGGAATTTTTATGGATGAGACTTTATATTTCAGCAAATAAATTTATCTAAAAATAGTAGCCACAAATGAGACAATAGCTGATCATACAGAGCTATAAAAAAATTGCAGCTCCATTAATTCTATATATATTGTAGCAATATTATTGGTATTTAAATGAATATTTGTTTGACTTTCTAAGAGGTGACTTAGAACCTGAAGTAGATAAATATCACATGTGCTTTTTAAAACAGCATGCGACAACAGAAGTGTGTGCATGTCAAAAGAGTAAATCTGATCTTTATCACTTGCTTGTAAAGCTTGTGACATATAAACCCGCATATCAACCCCATCACTTTATTTAGCTTTCATGTAAACACTACATTCAGATTCATCAATCATAATGAATTCATTCCGATGGAAGCCAAAAGTGTCCATATAAACGCACCTAGTGTTACTAAATTGTCAGTATTTTTAAACGTTAAAACGTTTCAAACGTTAAAAATTAAATAAAAAAGAAGTTCTTATTTGTTGTACCAATTTTACTATTTGGGCCAATACAGTAAGCCAGTAAATATTTATCATTATAAGTCTATATAAAGAATGCATTAGATGACAGCCAAAGTCATTTAAATGCAAGCAAAAAAAAAGAAAAAGAAAAAAATACTGAGAAATTGAGCATGTGCTATTAAATATAGGCTAAATATGTCCAATACAAACCAATAGCAATAAGAAAAAAAAAAACAATCTCACCCGTATCTGAAAGGTGCCACCGCTGCCATGCGTGGAGGACCCTCATTTGTGACGTTCACCTGGGATTTAGACGCAATCGTTCCTCTGTTGCCGTAACCATGAGCCAGCATTTTCATCCGCTGCTTCTGAAAGTCCCTCTGAACAGCATTTGACGTTTCCCAAATCATGTTCCCGTTGGTAGGCTTGCGAAGCGCTTGACCCGTCTGTTGCTCTCGAGGAGATTCAACAACCTCATTGTCTAGACTCCTGAAGTGATGATGGCCAGATCTCCAGTTCTTGTTGGAGTGTCTCTCTAGGTCTCTGGATCCATCCTGAGACAACGAGCTCCTCCGGAGGCTGTTTTTGAATGGGATCATCTCTCGTCTGGGCACATGTGGGCTGCTGTGGGCTGAACGGGGAGCAAAAGAGGGCCTTTTTGTGCCACCGGACGTCCCATGTGTTCCCTGTGAAGACCCTCGAAGTAACTCCTTTGAGATTGATAGAGATGATATGGATAAGGCTGAGGAAGATAACGTGGATGTTCGTCCAGACAGCTGGTTTTGGGCGACTGGACCCAGTAAAGCGCCCCTCAAGACTCTGGTGTCCTGTTTGGAGAGGCTCCGGGGCAGAGGAATACCAGAGCCGCTCTGAGACACCGTCTTCAGGTTCACAACACCACTCATGGTCCAAGAAGATCACGAGATCAAGCTCTGGGAGAAGACGTCAAGAGAACATGATCAGATTTGACAGCTCGATAAAATTATTTGTTTTTAATCTAACCATGTGACTATATTTAGTTATATTTATCCTAAAATCATGAATAAACATAAGAAAGCAAGCTGACAGCATTGTTTGCATTTTAAGAATGGTTTACTCTCATACAGTACAAGTGAAGAGAGTAAAATACTGTAAATGCTACAACATAAAATAAAATAATCAGTGGAGGTCGTGCATGTATAAATATTAAATATAAAATGAATAAATTAAAATATAAAACCTGTGCAAGAGCAATAAAAAATGTATCCCAAAAATAAAATATAAAACCATCAGTCGAGGTTGTGTAAATAATAATTGTTTAAATAATTAATAAAATAAATATAATTTTATAATATATTATTTTATACAGTACAAGAGAAAGGCACATAACCAATAAATAATATAATTTAAATAATTAAAAAAATCAATAGTTGTTATAGTTGTAAATTTAAATAATCAAAAGCATAATATAAATAAAAAAATATATAAAAAATACACCAGAAGACAGAGTAAAACAAATCAATAAAATAAACACACACAGTGTCCCCACATACAATGAACACAAAACTAATCAAATGTAAAGAAAAGTACAAAATCAAATGAAATAAAAATAAAAATAAATAGAATATAAAAACTAAATAAGAACTGGAGGTGGGGGAAATTTATATAACACATAGTTAAATATATTATCTTAAATAAGGACATTTTAATCGTTCATTAATATGAAAACAAAAATCATATTTTAAATGCTTTTTTGTAATCATATTTTCATACGTCATTATAAAAAATATATATATACTAGATGGATGGATGGATGGATTGGATAGACCGATAGATAAAATGTCTATAAATGTGGTCAATGAATTTATTTCCCTTCACTTTCAAGGTCATTTGTATAGCTGATAATAATTAGGCCTCAGTGACACATAGCAGTCGTTTTGGCCGGACCAGATGCTCTTCTCTGGAGGGGTTTGATCAAAGGTCTGCTGACAGACTGGCACCACTTGGCACTCCCAGCATGCACTGCCAGCCCTGTCTGCCATCTCTCAAGCTTTTCCAGTGTCTGGCACCAAAACCATCCCCTTCTTCCCAATAATAGGACCTCTATTGTGCCTGTAGAGTCTCACTGTTGTCCACTTCTGCTCAAATTAATTGTTTTGATTTATCCTGTGCCATAAGGACCACGGAGATTCACATGACTGTAGCGGTCACTTCTGGCCACATGAATCTATATGAAAATGGTCATATATTAACTCTGGATTTTCATTGAACTCCTGCAGATTGTCTTGTAGGTCATGAGCCCTGATTCCAGATCAGCAGTAGCTCTGTAAGGACTGATGACAGAGATATTGATAATGAGACCGGCAGGGCTCTGGTGACCTGACAGAGACGTCACATCTTATTAGTGCTTATTATCTGCACTGACAAGTGCCACATTTGGAAATATGACCAAGCCAGCATGGCAGCACATGTGGTGTGTGTGTGTGTGTGTGTGTGTGTGTGTGTGTGTGTGTGTGTGTGTGCATAAGTACATCTTGGCTATAAGTTCTCTGACAAAAGACAGGGACTCAAACTAATTTAAAATATTGTCATGCAAAAGGGGCAAGTTGTCACATGTGGAAGGGCTATATCTCAGTCAATATAGACTCAAATTCCTATTATACAAATGCTTGCTTTTTAGCAGTAGTTTAATTTAATAATAAACTTCTTAATAAACGTATAACTTATTTTCCACTACACCCACCCTAAAGTATGCATAAAATACAATAAAATTAATTATATTATATAATTTATACTGTACAATTTATATAATATAATGTATCTATTATTTTATAATTTCATCATCTCCACTGAAATGAAAAACATTTAATTAAATTACATTAAATTAAATACTGCAGCTGACACATACTTAATGACTTAAATAAACATTATTAAATAAGTATGCTTTGTTGTGAATTATGATACTTTCATGATTTCTGCAATCATATTTTACATTTAATTATATTTGTAATAATTGTTAGATAAGCAACTGACTTTATATGAAATACATATCTTACATTGAGATATTTAGCTTGATAATTTGTCATATTTTTATCATTACAAACCAAAATAGGATCCTTTTGTAAGGATATTTTCATATTTCATCATACACAATAAAACCCACACTGGCAATCTAAAGATGATAAAGGTTAAACATTAAAAGAAATTCATAACAATATCTATAGATTAAATACAGATGTTGTGCTATGTTACTTTATTTTACTTCAGACAATATTTTACAATTCAAACAAAGACATTTATTTTTTCACATCCATGCCAATAAACAGCAGGAACCCAATGTGACAACTTACCCCATATAGTGTGACAACATGCCCCGCTATATTAAATCAATGTTGGAAATGTTAAACAAATGCTTCAAGTTATATACATTTATACAGATATAAAATAATCTCCTGTGGGAAATAAGAAATGAAATAAATCTGTCACAACTAGCCCGGTTCTCCCTTATAAGCAACAAATATACCTAATGCATCACAACACAAAAAAAAAGTGGAAAAAAGCACCTGAAAAACATGTTGAGTGAATCACATCACATGCATATGACCGCACTACCTCAGACTCAGCATAAATCAATACAAACGCAGAGCCAGGTCGGAGTAATCATGACACAGCAGTCCCGAACTCAGAGGAAGAGGATTTTAGATAAGTGTCCAGAAAACAACTACTGAGCAGCTGCTGATTGAATTCAGTCTCTACCACACACACACACACACACACACACACACACACATACACACACACACACACGCACACACGCACACACACACACGCATGCACAGACAGAAAGATCAACTCTATGATCTCTCCTAAAATATTCAATGCACAACCTATAAAAGCACAAAGCACACAGACTCATGAACTATTTGAATAAAAACCATTAAATCTCACCTCTTGTTGGGAGTTGCATTGAAATCCAGAATCCCTGTGATAACCTTTACTGCTGTCTGCAGAATCTCAAGGGAAGGCGGAGACTCAAGACATCTGGACATAAAGAGCAGACAGTGAGGACACGTTTCGAGCCAATGAGCAAGACAAACAGAGAGCAGGAGACGTTTGCTCTCCCTCCCCTCAGCGTGAGACACACTGACACAGTGTTTCCTCAAACCCAAACACACGCCAGCAACTCATGTTTATGTTTTTCATGACATCATGCCAAAGGCGGTCTCTTGAGGACGTGTCCCATGAAAGCATACAGCATTACATTACACCAAACTACCATTCGTTAGCATTGGCATGAAACAACTAACTCAATGCAATCACCAAGCAAATTTAGCAACCTCTCAGAACACCCTACCAACCACCTACAACTACTCTGAACACCCTAGCAACCACCCATAACATTCAAGTAACCACTTAGAGACATCCTAGCAAATGCATAGCAAAACCTCTCAATTTTGCCTATACAAACATAACAACATTTGATATTCCTGAAATCGAAACATCTAGTTGTGAAACACATGAAGGCTTGGTCCTCGTCAGTGTGGACAGGGGATTTGGGCTCTTCATACTGCAGCAGTCGCTGTCCTCATGTGACTTGTCTTAGCTTTATATAACAGACCTGGTTTTGTCCGTTAAATTTAGACCCGAGGCCCAGATTCAATAATTTTTTTTTTTTTGCCACTTCTACACTATGTCAGATTGAGTCTGTCAGAGGAAGAGAGAGAAAGAGAGAGAGAGAGAGCATGGGTCAAACCAGCCAGAAGATGCTTCAGATCACATTTATCCAACAGAGGCAGTACAGAACAGAAAAACAGGGGATGAAGAGAAATAATCATATACTTCAAATGTATAAGCAAAAGTATCAATAAATAAATAAATAATTTAAAAAAAGTATTATTAAATAAATTATTAATAAATTGTATTTTAGGCAATTGTTTTTAAAATTATTATTATTATTATTTGATTTTTTTTTATTTATTAAATTGATACTTTTATTCAGCAAGGATGCATTAAATCAATCAAAAAATGACAGCAAAGAGCAAACTTTTTAAAATTTCCATTCAACGACGAATCCTGAAAAATCATGTATCAATTTACACAAAAAATATGAAGCGCAGGAACTGTATTCAACACTGATAATAACTAGAAATGTTTATTGAGCAGAAAATCTGCACATTAGAATAATTTCGGAAAGATCATGTGACACTGAAGACTGGAGGAATGATGCTGGAAATTTAGAATAAATTCCTGTGATTTTCAATAAAATAATTTTCAATATTTTCAATAAAATAAGTAAATACATTTTTGGTGGACAAATTATTATTATATATACTTGTTTTTATATGAGCTCAGATCCATATTCAACAAGCTGGTACATGTATTCATGAAATCAAACTAAATCTGTCATCTAAAGCACAGACACTATTACTAACAACCAGCCAGGATAAAACAGGAAAACTGTAATTAAGTAATTATGTTTAATCGTTTTGAAATGTGAATTTCTAGAGGTGGTGCATACAATTATCAAAGGAAAACAACCTCATGCAAGGGAAAAAAACATTTACCAACCGGCCCTGTCAGTGTGGATTTCTATGAGATCAGGAAAACAGCACGATAGCGTGACATCATTAATGGCAGTAATACTTTGTGCTGGTGGGCTAAAAGGATCCAACATCCAACGATCCACGGGCATTTCCTACAGCGAGTCACTCCTTATCCAATCGACTCGGCCCACACCCTTGTCTGTCATACAACTAACACGATTTAAACACTTGATGCTGTTTCCCACAGGAATCTTAATGGTCCATTCCACTGCACACTGTCCCATCTGCACCAAACCCTCTCACTGCCTACTGTCTACATAGTCAGCTGCCTTCTAATGTGACAAGAGACCAATTTGATGCATTTCATGCACCATCTTCTTTATTTTGTATTTTATATTTATTCATTTTAGTTCTAGCTTCTGCTGCACCTCTGTACAGTATATACTGTACATGTATATATATATATATATATATATATATATATATATATATATATATATATATATATATATATATATATATATATATATATATATATATAGAAAAATCAAACTATTCAAGATTATATAAATATAGTTGTATTATATATTTATTATATTATATTATATATTAAAATCTGCATATAATTATAAATGTAGACTTTTATCTGGTATACATACATATACTGTGCATATATAGTGTATAATTAAATAATTTGCACTGCACCTGTTTTTATATCAAATAATGACAAATACCATGAAATTGACAATAAAATATGCATAATAAAAGTAAATAACAGCATAATGTTTTTTTATCCAAAATGGCACCAGGATGACTTGAAAAAGACGAATTGTTGAATAAAGTCATCATTTTTGATTTTCTTAATTTTTTAAGTATTTTAACTATTCTTGTAGTTTCGCAAAATTAGGGTTGATCCCCTGATGTCACAAGGATTATTTTACCGATCTACTTGCCATGTTTCTGGACGCTGATCAAGGTAATTACATTGCTGTCTGATAGTTCTCTGACCCTCCCTTAGAATTCATCAAAAATATCTTGTTTTCCGAAGATGTCTTACAGGTTTGGAAACAACATGAAGGTGAGTAATTAATGACATAATTTTCATTTTCATCAAACCCTTTAAGACAAGTCTGGGGGTGTCCTAAATTTAACAAATTATTTACAATGATTTTTTAAGAAAATTGATTTCAAATTCTTTAGTTTTCCTTTAGAATTCTTCTTTAGTTTCATCTTAAGAACAAGAAAAAAGTTAAGAATATTCTTGAAACAGCATGTTTAGCAACACAAAATATAACTTTTTTCTTACGTCAAAAATAATAAGAAAAAGGCAGTTAAGAGGATATTTCTTCTTAAGACTCTTTCGTGAATCCGGCCACTGGTTTGCAGTTTAAACTCATCTGTTCTCTTGAAATGAGCAGCAGGCCAAAGCAGACATTTAATTATTCAGAACATCTCCAGACAAGACATTTCATAGGTTTTACATTACAGCAGGATATTAGATTGATTCCAGCAATAAAACGAGCTGCACCGAATGTTAATGATAGGGAAAGTCTTTTAATAGATGCAGTTTAATAGGCCAGTTTTATAACAAAACTTAAAGAGTAATATTGGCCTAAATGTTCTGGAGACATTACAGTATAATCTGAACTACTGTCTGCAGACAATCAGAGACACAATTATTGATTAGACCTATAAACAAATACACTCCACCCTGATGACTTCATTAAAGCTCATGTTCTCAAGGTTTCTTCTCTCGTGAGCGAATGAGCTATATAAACCTACAGCCCACACTACATGCGAATAAAATTCATCTCACATCAAAACCTTGAGAAGTAAAATCGTGGTCCAGATCGAGATCAAGAGCCAGAACGCTCACTGTAAAGAACTCAACTGAGAGATTCAATAGCAACATAAAGGTAAAGATACTGCGCCAACTAGTGGTTGAAGTAATAATCACCTTTAGTACACTCGAAATAGACTGTGGTCTTTAAATAATGAAACTCAGACCAAAGCCACATTCATGTGGTCTCAAGACACAAGAGCGAGACCACAAGATCAAGACTTGTAGCTTTACAAACCCGTAAGATAAAAATCATATTTTAAAGGACGAAAATAATAGAGGAGCTTCGTATGCGACATGTGAACTGCAGTGAAAACCTCACAGTGACACAACTGACAAATGCATTACAGTCTGGTGGGCATTAACAAGCGTAAATCCACTGCAGTAATCATATAAATAGTGGACTTGATGTTCGAGCTCGAGGGACTTGCTCTTTTGGATCTAACTACAATGCTACAGTCCAGCACCGTCTGGCACAGCTGACGTTATTCTGAGAGCATTTTTAATACCAATAACTATAGCCTTGATGCCCATTGCTTTTTGTTTGTAATTGCTCTGATCAAACAGAGATCAAACCATGTTTCACATCCTATCATTATGGCAGCGAGAACAAATTTAGTTTACTATGGAAAATGTTCAGTATTAAACAGATACTCAAGACAGAAAAATAAAAGGTACACTAGGCTTTAAAGCTTAGAAACGACACGACATAGCAGATCACCCTAGAAGTTTCTGAAAGCCTTCATGAGAGATCAGCTCATGTTATAATCCAACACGACTCAACTTTTCCTCTCGATGAGTCATCTGACGACTAGGGACGGGCTCTAAAACCAATATTGTGGAGGACTTGAGGAGATTTACCGGCGTCCTTAAAACCAACAGAGTCCAGAGACTTTAATGGCTTCATTTTACAACATAAAACCAACAGGAAAATAATCAACTGAGCAACAGCACCAATTCCCTCAGCTTCCAAATAATATCATTCGTTTAGTGGAAAATGAATGTTGTGATGGGTGTAACTCTGTACTTTTATATGAGTTGTGGATTATTTTCTGGAATAATGTGACGTTGTGAGAGGGAGTGTAGTTAATAAGCCTTAAAATATCAAAATGTCATTATTAAACATCATGTGATCATTTGTAAAGGACATTTCCTGAGGGGCAGGACAATTCCAGCTTCACTTTGAGGAAATAACGCTCATACATGTGACCTTACTGAACGTTTAAGCAGCTCTCTTGTTTAATGGAACATATACAGAATATAGATTAGTATTACATTACGCCTCTCTCTCCCTGAGGTCATACACAGTGGAAGAACTATTAGTTCTGTTCCAAAACCAAATATACTGCCTACCTGGACAGCATTTAAAGCATCACAGGCAAAATGAATACTGGTACAAAAATGAGGCAGCATCATTATGCTGTTTTTTTAAGATGCAAAATGCTAAGGCAGCATTGTATGCAACTTTTTCTTGCAATCCCAGAATGCAATGTGCCAAAAAAGTGGCTTTACCCAGTCGAGTTAAGTCCGCTCATACAGCATAAAGGCACAATTAGCAATTATTTTCAGTGATTAAAATAAAGCTGAAATAAAACAATACAAAATATGAATATGATGAAAAACCGCAAATTAAAAAAAAATACTTCTCTTGCTACAGAAATATATGAGTTAAAGTACTAGTAATTAGTAAAATTGAAATAAAATGTATTTAAACTATATAGGCATATTTAAATGACAGCAAAAACGAATACAAAATTACAAAAGTAAATTTAAAAGGAAATGTAAATAATAAACAAAATGGTTAAAAAATAAATAACATTAATAAATATTTACAGGATTTAATAAAATATAGTATAATATTTATATTTAATACAAATTTACAGGATGAAATAACAAGTGCTATTAAATAAATAAACAATATTTTATTCAATATTTGTGTTCATTTATGCCTATTAGAAGGTTGAACTGTCAGCTTAGCAACATCTGGATGTTCTATATCTGTATGACAACACTGCACCACAACATCATGTATACCAGTGTGCTGATGTCATCCTAATACTGCCTGTGGCTTTTAAAACACCAAATAACAAGCCACAAAACACAAGGCACATGTTAAGATCATGGGATTTTTGCCGAAAGCAAATCCAACTCACATGCAGTCAAAACCCAAAGTGCAGCCAGCCGCCTAAACATTATCCGTCTAATGCTCATTAGTGTGGATTTAGTTAAGCACAGGGATGTTTGCGTAATACATTTCAATTAAGAAACATCCCAAAAACAATAAATAATAATCTCCAGGCTGTGCTAACTTTACATACGTACTGTAACTAGTTGCATTTGTTAACCAGCTTACCCACTGATGTAGAAACGAAGGGCAGAGAAACGTCCCAGCTCCAGTGTAGACAGTCTTGCCAGTTGCATTCAAGAAGATACTAAGGAAAGCGTCCAACCTTTATTTAAGTATGATAATTATAACATTGCAGTGATTCAGGGGAGAGTCACCATCTCTGCTCCAGACTCTGAATCAAAAGGTACTGTTCTCTCCTCTTAAATATTCGCCCAGCATCTTCATTGAAATACAGATTCTCTTTACTAGTAAATGGACCAGCTGGCGTATGTCCAGGTTAGATGGATATTTTTATAAAGACCATTAGAAGTGAATATGGATCCTACAGTACCTGCATGTCTAGAGCTCTTAGGCCACGTTCGGTTCGGATTTAAATGGATCACGATGGTTATTTCAGATTATCATGTACAGGATGTTCCTCTCTACAGCAGAATGTCGAAGTCTTAAAGTACATTAGACATATCACAATTCAAAATCATCATCACCACCCACCACACTATCATCAATATCAAGATCACATCAAGATGATGATTCTGATTACCCATATGTGATGTTGTTGTGGATGATGATGATGATGATGATGAAGGTGGTGATTAAAGTGGCATGTCATCCTTCAGACTGTGAGATGCTTTATATGGAGGGCGAGTCTCTCTGCAGACAGACTCAAGTTTCAGCCGCATTAAAGGCAGAACTGCAGCCGCTCGTTTATCAGGCTTTACTGGACTGAATCTAATCTGAGCATGATGGAGTGATGCATCCACAACCAACACGCACACACACACACACACACACACACACACGCACACACACACACTGATTGACCATCACATCTCTGGTTCACATCAGCCATGTTTCATTTGCTCAGCTCATGCTCTTTAACTCTGCTTGTTCCATCAAGACCACAGTCATAATTACAATGACGGTCTCCCACACAAAATCACCAGTACTAGAAAAAAAAAATCCGGCTTCGACACGTGCTTTGCTTGTTTTGTGGTGGGAAAATATGTACAAGGAACAAAACAAAATCTAGAGTGATGTACTTCAAGCATAGACGGTTTGATGTAAATATGCTGGTGCTATGATGACGAAGTGATTGTGAAAGAGACAAGCAAGAAGGAAAGGGTGTGTCGCGCTGCATGACGTCAGTCCTGAAGAGTGAGCGCGCCCTCTTCTGGCCGTTCTCTGAAACTGAGCAGACACTTATATTGTACAGCTGTGCAAGACACTTGCAAAATAAATAAATAAATAAATAAATAAAACCGTAAATAAATAATGGCAGTCAATAAACTCTTTAATTTATTAAAGATTATTTAATTATTTATTATTATCTTATTTATGGCTACTTCTGTGTATTATTTCTCAAATTTCTAATAATTCACCATCCTAAAATCCTAGTCAATATTTTAAAAATATTTTCAGAAATATTACTGACTGACATGTAAGTGACCTAAAGAAAATGCATAATTTTTGTGCACAGCAGTGAACATTCAAGACACATGCCGTTCTTTTTTACTTTATATTTTATGTTTTATTTTATTAATTTATTTTATTTGTATTATGTATTTGTATTCATTTATTTATGGCTACTTCTATGTAAGTATGATTGCTTAAATCTGGAATAATTTTCTCCCCAACCGTCCTAAAATTCTAAACAATATATTCCAAAATATTTTTAGAAAAGTTATTGACTCAAATGTAAGTGACCCAAATTAATTCAACACCTCCAATTGATTTTTCCTTAAAGGGATAGTTCACCCAAAAATTATTTTTCTGTCATACTTTACTTATGCTTATGTCATTCTAAATCTCTGTTCCTCTGTGGAACACAAAAGCAGATTTACAGAGCTCTGAAAAGATCGAAAAGTGTGATAAAAGTACATTATGTGGACTATATTTTAGTCCTCCGAAACTATTCAATAGCTTTGTGTGATGAAGACCAAAAAAATAAATAAAAATGTTCTCATAATCATTTCAAACAACATGATGATAAATTTTCATTTTTAATGGAATTATCCCTTTTAGCTGCTCCAAGATGGCCACATACTTACAAAACTATACAAACCACTCTTTAATAATTACCTTCACTTATTTAATTAACGCCAATTTAACAAACCATTAAGCAAAATCATTTCACATTAAATTTAACATCCATATTAATTATTTTTGTCACAGGTTTTCACGGGTTTACAAACCAACAGCAAATTTAAAAAAATGGAAATGAATGCACTACTGAATATAAAATAATAATTTACTCACAGATGCTGATGTAGAGTCACTGACAGTATTATTCAGACCAGAATATTGAATAAATGAAGCAGCAGCACCTTAATTCATCACATAAACTTCAGAGCACACGAGTCACGCTCTCTGTCTCTCAGGCCTGAACATATGCTCAGATTTACATGAAAACCTTCCTGTCCTGGACTTCTGTTTCTCCAGCGGTGGATTAATGCATTGGTCACACACTCGTTCTCATAGTGGACGTCCAGAGGAGACAGACCCTGTGTGTGACCAAAGAGCTGTATAGAAAAAGCAGAGCTTGAGGACTCTCCTTTCTCAGTCTCAAGGCTATGGATCAGTTTTCAACATCCTCTTTGCATCAGCAATGGAAGGAAGTCATTGCATCAGATGAATCAGTGCCGGAAGAACAGCACCATCAGCAGACAGAAGATGTGTGCTGTAGAAAAGTGGTACCATGCTTTGAAATATATATATATATATATACATGCATACATACATACATACCAGGGCACAAATTGATTCCCATATCTGCATTTCATGGTAATTACATGCTACTGTAAGATAATTTTACAAGAATCACATTTTATTATCATATTACCATAATACTTTGTCAATTTGATTTCGCCTTGATTTGGTTTTACAGATACAAACCAATATCCAACTAACTAACTAACTAACTAACTAACTAGATTTTTACCAATATTTGCCTTTTATTTGTTACTTGACAAGTTCAGAAGCGTAATATATATGCACAGATGTGAACATTGAAGACAACAAGCACCTTTCTAACAAAAATTTAAATTAAAATTAAAACTAACTTTATTTCTTAACTGTCTAATTGGCTTTATTTCCTAATAACTAACTGAACTAATTGGTGGTGCACTTCCCAAAAGCAACAATGGTCAAAACAATGGCCGATTCCAAAAAGCAGACAACAAGCACTTTCTAACTAAAACTAATCAACAAACTAAAACTAATCTGCTTTATTTCTTAACTAACAGCTAGCTAACTAGCTTTATTTTTCAACTAACAAATCTGCATTATTGCTCTAACAAACCAATTTGTTTTATTTCCTAACTAACTAACAAATAACTTTATTTCTTAACTAACAAATCTGCTTACGTAACTTTGTTTCTGAGCTAATTGGTGGTGTGTTTCCCAAAAGCAACAATGGTCGATAACTAAATAATCAACCAACTAACTAAGATGCTTTATTTCTTAACCAGCTAACTAACTAGCTGACTTTCTTCCGCTTCTCATTTCCTGCCGAGTTCTGTGCTCCAGCAGGTCCAGCTGTGCTTCATTGTGTTGGAATGAGGAGAGTGAGCGACTCCAGTCCTCCTAACAAACACCGTTTAAGGTCACAACACACGTGTAAGCTTTTCAACAGGCCACTACAACACTGTCTTCCTTCATGACAGCATTGCCGTTCTGAAAATAATATACATAAACTGTATTACTGTGTTCACTGATTCATGGTGATTCTAGTTTGTTTGGTAAATCAACTGTTAAAGATTTAAAGAAGAGATGTACATTGACTACTAACTGTTAGTTGGCCATAGTAAATTGATGCTAGTTAGACAGACAGACAGACAGACAGACAGACAGACAGATAGACAGATAGACAGATAGATAGATAGATAGATAGATAGATAGATAGATAGATAGATAGATAGATAGATAGATAGATAGATAGATAGATAGATAGATAGATAGATAGATAGTAAAAAATCATCCACCTGTTATGGCCACCTAACAATATATAACATAATAGACATAAATCACTGCCAAATAGTGATTTGAGAAGAACCAGATGGGTTAGACATGACTCTCTCTCTCTCTCTCTCTCTCTCTCTCTCTCTCTCTCTCTCTCTCTCTCATGTTCAGCTCCTCATCTCTTCATTAGTCTCTCATCCTCTCTGGACTCATCTGAGGACTCAGACTCTGCGGAACACTCCAGACTCTCTCTTCTAGTGACTAACTATCACTGCAGGTGAGAGCTTTACTGTTACTCTCCATAAACTAATGTTTTTGTAACAGTGGGATATATATATATATATATTTGTGAATGTTGAAATTGTTGAAATAACTGTTTTAATTGGTAGTTCATGTTAGCTAACATGAATCATCCATAATTATGTGCATATTCTTCCATGACTTACCAAAAACAGCCATTTGATTGTACTTTAAAAACAATGGCATAGGCAAATTATCTTTTATCCAGTCAAAATGTATCTTCATATTGAAAAATAATTGAATTGAAACTGTGAAAACAAATAAACAGAAATTGCAAAAATAATATGCAAATGCAATAAAGCTAATGCATTTGTGAAGAAATTACGCATGTTTTAAAGTCTGCATGCATTGATACTGTCAGGATGCCGCTGGGAGGAGGAAACAAGTGTGGCTGCTGTAAGAAGACGGTGTATTTCGCAGAAGAGGTTCAGTGTGAAGGACAAAGCTTCCACAAGTCCTGCTTTCTGTGCAGTGAGTCACACACATGCACACCGCTGTCCCGAGACTCATGCTCTGTATTCACATCACAGTATGTGAACTAATGTGTGAGATAGGAGCAGATGTTTAAGCTCAAGCGGGGAATCTGTTAGAGACAGACAGACACATATCGATACACCAATGTTCTTCTGACACCTTCAGTGCTCTGATGGAGTATTTTAAGTAGAAAGGATGTGCATGTGAGCGTGAGATTCTCCTTGTGGAAATGGGTGGTGAAGGTTAGTCCTGCAGAGAGAGGGTGTTAACCGGAAAATGGAAAATTATTCATGCAGATGGTCATATATAGCACGGAAAATAGTCAGCTGTGAATGTGATAGCATGATGCCAGCCCAGAGGAAATTCTTATTATGTTATATAGTTTGTTCTTCTTTGGGTACAAATCTCCACAAACACTGCCAGTGGATCTAATTAATGATTTTTCTTTTTTTTGTCCTAAAAAAAGTATTAATATATATATGAATTAAATGCATGAATTAAATTGCTTGCTTAACTGTACCAGTATATCTGCAGTATTACAGTAATAATTATTATTTTGAATTAGTTTTTATTTGTAAATTGTTCATAGGCTATTTCTTTTCAATTTTACACAAAGTTTTCTGAAAGTTCAGTAATTTTTGTGTTAATTCTTAAATATACCTATTTAGTTTTTTTATTCATTTTATTTCAGTTTTAGTTTAAGTAATTGTACTACATGAAGTTAAAGAACGAAAATGAGTTACGTTTAAGTTTTGTATCTTTTATTTATTTATTTATTTTTATATGGTTTTAGTTTTAGTTAACTATAATAACCCTGAATTATACACGTCGATAATTAATAGTAGCTTGCACTTATGAATGACTAAGTGTTCTTTTAGTATTGAGATACACGATTTTATTAATATTTAGTTTTTTTTTTTTTTTGGAGAAAGTTTTTGTAATTTTGTTGTGTTATCACTTTTGCTTTTCTTAAATATATTTAATGTGTTTTCATAAATTTTGATTTCAGTTTTATTTCTAGTTATTGTAGTAAATCAAGTAATAACCGTTGCATCATTAGCAGTAGTTTGTGCTTCTGAACTAATGACAAAAGTGAGTTTGGAAATGAAACTCTGAACAGCATGTAAATCTTTCCCGTTTAACAGCATGTCTATATTAGGTATTGTACAAACGAAAATCCCGGTGGATTGGTCTGCCTTTTATGGCTGCACATCATCTGCATCTGCCTGCAGATCTGTGGAACAAATGGATGTTTATGTGTAGATGACACTTGCAGACACACTTACACTGATGATGCACCAAACTCTCAAAGTTATTATGGCACCAAACAGTAGGGAGAGTGGATATGTTTAAAGTTTTTTTCCAGATGCTTCTCCAGAGAAAAGGTTCTCAGCTACATCCACTAGAGTTTTAGAAGAGATCTCAAGAGTCTCAAACTGTGCTCAGATTAGCAGAGACACAAATGTTTGCCTCAAAATTCAGATATCTCAATATGGATTCAAACATGTCTCCTCTAATTCCCTGTTACTTATGACACAACCAAACTGAGATAGCTTGCATAATCAGTTAATGATTTTCCAGAGGCATGAACTGCATTTCTAATTCTATAATGTTTCATGTCTGCAAATATAATGTAAGTATGATATTGACATCAAAATAATGCATAAATAAAATGCTATTTTACAGTTTCTGAGATTAACAAACCATGAATTGTTGAAATATTAAAAGTTGGATATACAGTACATCTTACTTAACTGCAAACATAATGTAAAGAAGTATACTATAAAGACATTTTATTTTATTTTAAATCTTTTAAATCCAAGCTCTTTATATAAAGTTGGATGTGTATGTATGTACAGTATACTTGCATAAGTTAATAGTGTTTATCAAATCTCATCTGCTCGATTGTTTGTATAGTTGCAAAATGTATAGTTGCAAAATTACAAATGAGTCATTTTGCTAGTTTGGTTTCAATAAAAGCTGCTTTTTTGAATGAAGAAATGGTACAACTATTTAACACTTTTTTTCCTAAATCAAGAGTGACATTTTATTTATCTAATTTTCACATATGTACATTCTCTATTTAGATAGAAATATAAATTCATATAACATATACTGTATAAAATCAACATCTGTATATGTACATATGTTAAAAATATCTATATGATGATTTTTTTTTTACATTGCATTATATGTAGCAATCCTGTATGTCAACAATATACATTATATTTTACTCTATATGCAACTTGTATGTTGCAATCTGTATGTTTATTTTCTTGTAATATTTTTTTTAATATTTTAATACTTTTAGATTTGCATAGCATCCACCTGTATTTACATGTTTTCATATATATGACATAAACGTCCAAAATGTATTACACACAAATAAACATAGATATATTTATGGGTTAAGAATTTACAATACATGAAAATGTTCCAGATAATAGATTTCATATATGTTTTTACTTTAAATTTCATATAAGGAAATTTAATATGTTATCTAAAGAAATTGCATTTGTGTATGGGAAGGACCTCTTGTGTCTAAAGATAAGGGAGAATTTGATTTCTGTGAGAATTAGACATTTGTAATATATGAAAAAGCAAGCATTTATTTTGCTCTGAAGTGCAACATTATCTACAAAGCAAATTGTCTAATGCATAGCAGTGTATTGATTATGCATGTGCATCTATGTGGCCTGCAGTGGTGTGCAGAAAGAATCTGGACAGCACAACAGTCGCTGTGCATCAGGACGAGATCTACTGCAAGTCCTGTTATGGCAAGAAATATGGCCCAAAAGGCTATGGCTTCGGTGGAGGAGCGGGAACCCTCAGCATGGACACGGGCGAAGCTCTCGGGATCAAACCGGCCGGGTTAGTAGGATGTTTTCATTTGCATTGTGTCTTTACCAGTGTACTTTAAAGTAGCCAGTTTGCATTTGTCACACAGACAAACATCTCATCGTGCAACCAACAACCCCAACCCATCAAAGTTTGCGCAGAAGCTCGGCGGTTCCGACGTTTGCCCTCGCTGTGGAAGCGCTGTGTACGCGGCAGAGAAGGTGGTTGGAGGGGGAAACGTGAGTTCATTTTTCTTGAATAGACTTGTGGAGATACACTCACATTACCCCGGGTGTATTGCCCTACCAAACTGGTTAACCCAACAATTTAACTGATTGTTTTGGCTTGGTTGCCATAATAGCCTCATTATCGACTACTAAAAACAATGCAATGCCAACATAATTCCACCGTGTCCTCACCTGCTCTCATTTGAAAGTCAACTAATGCTTCAAACTGACAAATCACTGCCAATCCCAACATGTCTGATGTTTTATATACTGCCAAACAGCATGCCATGACAATAAAAACCAACTAATTGACCGTGAAAAATGAAATCTCGTGCATCACTTTTCATCTCCTTTAGTCTTGGCATAAGAGCTGCTTCAGATGCGCAAAGTGTGGAAAGAGTCTGGAGTCCACAACTCTAGCAGATAAAGATGGAGAGATTTACTGTAAAGGTCAGTATCAAATATCATGCATACAGGTGTTTATTTTTGTTCAATATTAGGATATTCAGGATTTGTTGAGAAATAGGCAAAAATATAAACAGTAAAGAACATTTACATTTAAATTAATAAAAATCTAATTTATTTAAGGTGTATTTATATCATTTAGATTTAGAATACATTTTCTATATAACAATAGTACTGTGTTATGCTATTTATAATATTTATATAATTAATATTTCTAATAACATTTCTATATTAACAGAATATTTATTTAATGTCTCTATAATTTATAGTCATAATAACATTTTAATATTATTTAAATGTAATATTATATTTACTTATTATATTTTTATAGCATTTCTATTCTAACAGAAAATTTTAATTTCTATTGATAATACTGTTTATTTAATCTGTATTTATATTTCAAATAATTATATTTATTTTATTATTTAGATTTAATATTATGCTTATAATTTAGAACATTTCAATTTAATATATAAATATTGTTATATTATAAAATATAATTTATAATTAGTATGTATAATGCATTTTTATCATGTTATATAATTTTATCAGGTTTTTTTATATGCTTTTATAAAACATTATTTATTTTATTATTTACACTTATTTCTATTTATATAGGGTGCTATGCTAAAAACTTTGGACCGAAGGGCTTTGGCTTTGGTCAGGGAGCTGGTGCTCTGGCTCACGCTCAGTAGAAATACAGCCAGAAGGACAGACTGGTCACTTTCATGAGAAACATGTTTGATAAATGTTATACACACACATATCAGTGCCTAATTTGGTGTTCGGTTTATACTAAATCCAATAAACAGTTTTATTGTGAATCTAAATATTATTATCAACTGACATTTTTCCAATAATAAAACTGGGTTATTTTTACATGGGCACTGGGATTTAGAATTTTTTATTTAAGTATTTTCTGGATTATGCTATGATAACTAACAATGCAAGAATGCAGTTATAATCTGAACAAATACGACTCAAAGAATTGTTTGTGAACAGACACGGTTTGATTGCGCTCTCAGATGACTGGCTTGTTTTGTCCATGACATCACACACACATGATGAGAACAAAGTGTGTTTATGTCTCTGAGCCTGTCACAGGCTTGATCTAATGAGACCACAGACCGACTCACACCATCAGAGAGAGACTACGCTTTCATCTACAGACTAAAGACTAACAAACTCAGAATTAGACAATGAAAACGAATAAACAAAACTGGTCTCAGAGCAGCTGCTGGAGGAAACAGAAGGCTATTCCCACCATCATCAAGGAAATATCTACCAGAAGCAAAAACACAAGCTATGCTAAGAATTCAAGTTTATGCCAAGTGAATCAATACAATATGCAGAAATACACATTACATAGCAATGAACAATGAAGTGTTTTTGAGTCAAGGTCACATGACCTCACAACTGTATGTTGCATATTTAGTGAGCTCAAAATTTTCGAGCATTTAATATTACATTCATAAATTATTTAACTTGTTCTCTGCCATTGACAAGTTATCTCATTTTTTAGAAGACAATGCTTCCCGCCAAAGACGAGTTTTTACGGCTTTTTGTGTTTCCGGGTGTGCTATTAGTACACATCTTCTGAACAAATACAAAACCTCCCGAACAATAACACACGTGAACAGGACGGAGAAACGAGAGATCTCAAACAGATGCATATTAAAAATAATGAAATCATCAGCAAAAGACAGCATGTAAATGAAAACTGCATAATGTTATGGAATAAAATGTTGATCCAGGAAGTGGTATACTGTGTGTCTGTATACTGGAAGCTATCAGATTGCAGTGAAAATCATCAATCATCAGCAGTTTTATTCAAAAATGCTGGCGGGAAAAGTAAAAAAAATGTAAAAAATGTAAAAAAAAAAGTTTGATTTAATAATGAGTCAAAGAGATATGTTAAAATGAATTGAGCTGAATTGAACATTAAACACAACCATTATTTCTCACTGAAGAAGTATAAAACCACCACCACATATTTTCCACTCTCTAGACACAGAAAGACCAACATGAGTCTGGCCTGTGTTTTTACAAGTGCTCAACAGTTTATAAAAAGCCAGTGATAATTGGCTGTCTGGAGGTCTGAATTTTTAACAGACTTTTTTTCAGAGTGAAGAATGATTCTATTAAACTACAGCAGAAGAGACTGGGGCTAGTTGTCACACAAGGGAAGGTCTTCGTGTCTGTAAAGATGTGATTTTTAAGGAAAAATGTGTGTGTGTGTGTGTGTGTGTGTGTGTGTGTGTGTGTGTGTGTGTGTGTGTGTGTGTGTGTGTGTGTGTGTGTGTGTGTATGTGTGTAGCTAGTTAGATAAAAAATTAAACATTTATATAAAGTTGTCAAAAGTGTTTTATTTGATATGACTTTATCATTTAAAATTAATTTAATATTTATTATTTTATTTTTATAAATATTAATTTCATAAATATATTATAAATATTACACATAAGATTTGAGACATTTCCATTGTATATTTTATATTTTTATACAAATAACTATACATTATTTGACTATACATTAACCATACATTAAAATTAATAAAGAGCATTTATAAAAACCCTATAATACATACAAAATACATTTTTGAATTTTTTTTATTCCTTTTTCATATTATTTATTCGTCTCAAATCAACATCAATATCTTATACCCCATATAATGTGACAACATGCCTCACCAACAAGAAGTAATCACTTTTTTTTTATTTATTTTTTTGCTGGTCCCCGTTAAATGGAAATGATCAATCATTTCTGTAGCCAATACTTTAAGGTTTTGCATATACAAAAACTGGCTGATAAATAAACCCACCCTGGAAAAAGTGTGACAACTAGCCCCTGTCTTCATCCCACATAAAAACAAATCCTCTATAGGCAAAAAATAACACGAGCACATACTAAATGATGTTTAATCCTCTCACACCAACGGTCAATATCAACAGCGACTCTAAATACGGTCCGATCACGACCGACATGCAGCATCTATGATCCTGCGTTTCCACATCAGCCAAGAACCAAATCCAGCAGAGCTCTTTATGAGAGTAAACAGGACAGGTGCTACTCACAACTGACCCTTCTAGAACTCTCTACAGCTAACAATCTGGGAAGCCCTTTTGACATAATAACAGCATCTGAGTCATGTTACAATACCTGCATGATGGAAGAGCTTATGTTATGTCCCTCAGAAAGCAGGTCCTGGAAATGATGCTCCAGTTGACATGCAGATAAGAGAAAGCGATGCAAAAAAAAACAAACACATCTACACCCACACAAACACAATACAGCCAAGAAATGGCATTGATCGAATGCTTTCCACAACCACAGAGAGTTTGGTAACATGGTTACAGAGACAAAAACAAGTGCATATTTTATCACTTATAATGGAAATCTTGAAAGTATTTTGACAGTACAGCTTGAACACTTCAACCAGGCCTGATAAAGCCGGTAATCTCTCTAACTATGATATCTGGAAGGATGTTGTATAACTGCAAAGAACACCTGGAGAAAGCAAGCAAAACCTAAGCACAGATAAAAGCATTGCATGCATGCATTTATCTCGAGACATCAAAATAGCTTTTACGTAGTATCTCACAAACACCAGAGTGGCGTTAACAGCTGTCTGACTGCTCTATGTTTAGCTATGCCAACCTATGGGCAACTTTGCATTCCTGTCATAATCTCTCACAAAGATTATTGCTGTCTACAGTTAATATTTTAATCAGAGAGCAGGGTCAAACGTAGAGCATGGCTCCACTGATACAACAAATCAATGTGACAGAATTAAAAAAAAATAATCGAAAAAAATGGTGATATAAGGCAAAACCCATCCCTAAAGCAAATTGTTACTGTAAAACAGACTTGGGAGATAATATTAATCTTATGCAAAACTCAGTGGAAGATTTTTATGCTCAGATGTTGCTCTTTTATAGCTTATGACTTCATTTAATTCTCAATTTATTTTCATTCGATTTCAGATGTTTCTTCTGAAATTCCAGTGGGAAAACAAATCAAAACAGTAGTTATCAGTATATCTGTGGCTATAGAAGTAATATAGACAGCAGATCATTTGATCTTAGGAGAATTGAATGAGATGTAGACTTTGGATTCTCGGCCAGTTTGAGACATTGTAGAGATCTCTTCCAAAACATTCAGGGCTTTTTCTCACGAGAAACATCCCAGAAGCAGCAGATTTAATGTGTTTAAAATGATTATATAAATGTAAAAATGATTATACAAAAGGCCAAACTGATACCCACGAAGTTTATACCTAAAGTCAACTATTTGATTGATTATGAAAGATAGTTTCCATCTTCTGAGAAACCCAAAGGAAGATTTTAATGCTCAAAGATTTCTCTTTTATACCTCATTATACTTCATTTTTTTTCATAAGTTTCATTTAAGAGTCAACTTCCTTTTACAAATGAGATCGATATTAATCACACAGTAAGTTTGGAGCTATAAACTGTAAAAGTTTTTCAAAATGAATAAAACAAAGATGACTGAAACATGTTTTACAAGAAATACTATTCAGTCTTATCTCAAAATGTAATGTTTAATACAGTGTTACATGTCATTTATTTGTAATTATTTGTGAATTTTACTCTACTTGTATTGTACTTTGTAACAATTTCACTTGCTAATTTAATTTAAATTTCACAAATAACAAATAAATAGCAAATAACACGCTGAAGTAAAACATGAAACTTTTAATATAGGAAATACTGAAATCATATTTTATTTTAAAACACAGTCCAATAACCTTTTTTTTATTTACAAATTATTTGCACAGTACAGAGGCTTTTTCTTAAGAGTACCGTCTGAGAAACTTTATATATTCTTTTTAATGATCTTATGAATTCAACTGATAAACATGAAGTGAGGCTGATCACTATAGCAAATTGGAAGACTTTTTTCAGATCTTGTCCAAAACCCATGGATTACTAGAGGCTTGTTCTCAAGAGAAGATTTGAACAGAGATATACCTCATTGTGGACATGTTAAAAAGATCAGTGGAAATTTCTTTAAATGAAAGCTAAATTAGGTTGTGCGACAGGCCCGAAACATCATGAGGAACCACAGTCCACAGCTGTGTGATGGCTGATAAGTGCAGCACAAGGCCTATCAACAACAGCCCTCCACAAGTGCTGGATAAAAGCTTTATATGTGTGTGTGTGTGTGTGTGTGTGTGTGTGTGTGTGCTAATAATATCATCCAGTAACAGGCCGAGATGAACAATAAGAGGGTGTCTTAAAAAAGAGAGGCATTGTTCTAGAGCATCACTTCTCTGCCCATCTGAGCACCGCAAGGTAAGTTCATTCAGTTTGCTTCCATGTTAAGGAAGGTTAGTCTGCATTGCAATTTTCTTCATTTCTAAGAAGAATAAACAAAATATAAAAATAAAAAATAAATCTGAATACTGCATGAACATTTCCTTCTCAGTATTTGCTAATATTGCCAAATGTGTAACCAAATATTCAATATTACTGTCATCAAATGTAATGGTTCAAGAAACTGTCATTGGAAAAACCCATATTGCTCAACTTATTTAGAGAGACGTCAATACACATGGTAAATTTGACTCTTTCCTTTAATTTATTTTATTTACTAAAGTGCTTTATGATTTATAATCTTTCTCCGTTGCCCAAATCACTTTGATTTTATCTCTCAGATCATTTAATTAAAAAAGTACCCCTTTATCTTGCTGATTCATACATTTACTTTAAGTCTTCCAGTTCAAAGCTGCATAAAACCTCAATTTAAATAGCAGAAACCCCAAACATCACAAAAACATTACTTTGGAAACCACATTTGACGTTCGGCTAAATAAACCTATCCAGTTCCAGATTTATGATGATATGCTCGCTTTTTATTGCGTAATTTACCATATTTGTTTTCGTAAGTGCTCTAGACCGGTTTTACATCATCGAGCGGAAACTTGGGCTGGGTTAAAGCCTCTAAAGCCTGGTGCGGGTCTATTTATGGGACACTGCAAGTGGATATGGGCTGGAGAAAGCTGGGATTGTTATCGGTGAGGCATAGTTACCATGCCAAAATCACTGCGCCATGATAGGCTTCTGCCAACACCTTTTTTCCTATGGGCCCACTTCATCTGTGTGTGTGTGCAGCCGCTGTCAGGACTTTGAAGTGGTTAACACATGCAGCACAGACGCCAAATCAATCAATTAGCAGCAGTTCATTTATTTTAAAAAGCAACACCTAAATGGTCGACATATCATTCCCGCAATGAGTTCAAGAGTGAAATATGTGAGGCTGCTGCTGTTAGAGGTATAATCACATCTGATTAGCACGTCTGATTCTAGAAAAGCTGTCTGATACTTGAGCCCCTTGAAAATCTTCCCAATGGTCCTGCCCTTTGGAAACAAATGCCTTTATTTTTATCTCTTAGGTTGAATCACCATTGTAAAGATGCCTGAGTGAGTATATTGTGTCTCTGCTTTCTGTTGTTCGTCATCTTAGACGTCTTATGGCTCTCTCAACAAATGTGCTCTATTCTTGGATTTACCGGCTGTGATGTCTTTACTCAAAGCCTTAAAATTAATGAAGCCTGATTAGGAGTCTGTGAATACAATGGAGCCCAAAAATCTGAGACCACACTGAAACTCTGAGAAAGAAAATTATATATATATATATATAAAGATTCTACACTATTTCTGGGTCACTTATCAATAGTTAAATTAATAATTCATTAAATAATTTGTTCTGCTTCTTGCTTCTCAATTTATGCCAAATAACTCAGACAATCAGGAAGATGTTTATGTCATCTTAAGAAATATTTTTTTATTTTTTTGCACAAAATCTGAAAAACAAGAAAACTGTTGCGTAGGATTTCCAATTTTCACTCAGATAGTGCTAAATTTAACAAATAATATAAAGAAAATAATTCAAAATGCAGTCACACATTGAATTTGACATGACATTTATAAGCAGAAAGACTGAAATGTTAAAACATACTTAAATTAGACAAATAATTGCATTTTCATTATTAAAATAATTAATATTTTCTTGTAAAACACTCCAATTATCTTTGATGTAATTGTAACTTTGAAAAATTATCAAATTATTTTCGCTCAATCCACTTTTTTTTTTATAAAAATCACTAAAATATTCTTTTAAAATGTATTAGTTTGAGGAATGCTAAATAAAAGCATTTTCTCTTGAGGTCTTAGACTTTTGGACATCATTGTATGCCTTGAAACTAAAAGTTTAATTATGAACAAGAATCATATTTTATGATCTTATTGTGTGTCTTTATTCTTTTGCAGGCAAGAGGTGAGAGTGACAAGCCATCACTGAATGCCACTTTTTCAATACTTCTTTTTCTGATCTGTAACCATAACAAATCATATTTTGATGTGAGAATGATGACAGCATAAATAATCTTTGCTCTGTTTAACCAATACTTATTTTAAATTTGACAGAAAAAGTCCAAGATCTCTGCATCTCGCAAGCTGATGCTTAAGGTACAACTGCATTGCAAAAGTTGTCATTTTCTTACTCAACATAAGTAGTGTTTCTGTAGAGTGCATTTATGAAATGTAATAAAGCAAAATTGAACAAGCATCACAAATTAAGAAAGTGCATTCAAAAGCTTTTACTCCTAGCATATATTAGATGTTAAAGTGTGAATATCTGTGTGTTCATCAGAGTCTTATGGTAGCTAAAGCAAAGGATGAGTTAGAGCAGGAGCTGGTAGATAAAGAGGCAGAGAAGGACAGATATCTGTCTGAGAAAGCTCCTCCGCTACAGACGAGTGGCATGTCTTTTGCTGAGCTTCAGGTACATCATCCACAACACATCGCAAAACACTCTCATACTACTGATATAAATAAATTCCTTACAAAATACCATGATATTACCAAAAATGATAACATGGAAACCCAAAGTGCTATTTAAGAACCATGAATATTGTAAACAAACAATAATATTGTTCTGTATATATAAAATCATACTCTTCAACCATCGGCAGAAACAGTTGCAGGCATGTAAACACTATATTTGTTCTCTCTATCAGGAGCTGTGTCGGGAACTACACGCTAAAATCGACGTGGTGGACGAGGAGCGCTATGATATCGAGGCTAAAGTGCTTCACAACACAAGAGAAGTAAAGAAACAGTTTAGCTCTTTAACAACACGCCACGTCTGTAGGAAAATAAAATGTCTTTTTGGCCATTCACAATCACAGCAACTCCCTGAAACAGACATGAAATAACACGTTTTCAGTATTAATTTGTCAGTACATATTAAAACCATGTACTGGTAAAAATAATAATAGTAATAATAACAATAAAAAATTACTTGGTTTAAAAAATATGAAAAACAACAGAACATTTTATGAAAACTGAAAGGAAAAAAAATAAATAATAAAATGATAAAAATTAAGCATTGCAAATGCTTTAAAAAAAAGACATTAAATTGTTTTCATTGAGTCGCACCTGTTTAGGATTTTTCATTCTTCCTAAATAATGCTGTAATGTTAATCAGGTAGAACTCTGGAATTACATCATATTCATACAGGAACCAAATTAGTTGATAACAACTAGCGAATGATGAAACTTTTAAACAAACCTGCTGCAGATCAAGGACCTGAACATCAAAGTCCTGGACCTGAGAGGCAAATTCAAGCGTCCCAGCCTGAGGAGAGTCCGAGTCTCCGCTGATGCCATCCTGCGCTCTCTGCTGGGCTCCAAACACAAGGTGTCCATGGACCTCAGAGCAAACCTCAAGTCCGTCAAGAAGGAAGACACAGAGAAGGTGTGCTGGGGGTCCACCATGGCTGAAATGAAAGCGTTAAAGGTTACTCGCTCCTGCACAGTATTGTGACATAATTCTGTTCTGCATTTGTGTTTGATGTAGGAGAAGACAGTGGAGGTCAGTGACTGGAGGAAAAATGTGGAGGCCATGTCTGGAATGGAAGGAAGGAAGAAAATGTTTGATGCTGCACAGTAAACGAGTGAACGCAATCAACATCTGCAAACATGCGAGAGAGTAAAAGTTACACATGGATAACTAATTATAAAATACCAAGTGATTTGTGAGTGTGTACATTAAATACGTCAAATTAAAAACCCTGTGATGAAGTTGTCAGAAAGGGTTGAACTTCGTGTGAAAAGCATCATCAACATTGTCCTGTAAATAAATGGTTTATCATGTGATTTATCATTTCATCTGAATGTTTTTAATGGACAAATGTTTGGTAAGGTAATGACTAAAGCTGAGGAGAATATGTACTCTTGTATGTAGCCCTTTCTGCTTCATAAAATGATTCATGCTGACTTACATGGTGAGTCTGTACAGGAAAACATGATGTGCTGATAAGACCAAAATGACTATTCCAGTGGTTTCGCTGCATATTTCTCAGTTTAGCAGTCAATATTTGATTAAATTGCATTACAGTCAAACAAAGAATGGATTGTATTTTCTCAATGTATTTAATAGAGCCTAATTTCATCTTCAATACCAGTAGATGAAGACCATCAGTAAAATCCTAGCTTCTACACTTACCAGCTGCTAGAGGGCAGCATTTATCTGCTAGAACTTATTGTATTAAAATAAACTATCTATATTTATTTACTTATACACTAATTGATCGATATTTATTAAATAGCTTTCCTGTAGCACAAACAGCACAACATGGCGCCAGCAACCACAAGGTCATGGGTTCGATTCCCAGGAAAAACAAGAACTTATTAAAGGTAAATGGGTACCATTGAACGCAATGTGAGTCTCTTTGGATAAAAGTGCGTGAAATGCATGTACCATGTACTTTAATGTATTAATCATTAATAACCTTAGTAGTAATAGAAGCTGCAAGGTCATTTATTCTTATGATGGAAATTATGTTTATGAAGCAATAGCTCCTAATACCTTTCAAAACGTTCAAATTATGACCAAACACGGTTTCACAGTTTGAAAAAAAAAATGTATATATAGACCCAGAAAACCAAAGCACTGATGTTAAGAAGCTGAAAATAAAACATCATTCACTTTTATCTCTATAAAGAATATCTATAAAACATCTCAACTATAGTGAAGAGCTTTTATTCTTAGGAGTGCACTGAAAATAATTGACAGTGATCTTTAAAAAGCTTGTTAATAAGTCATACTTGAAACTGAAAAACTGCATAAAATGCAAGGCCAAAGCCATTCATCCAAAACATGTCCAAACACATAACCAGCTGTAGAAGTCCAACAAAACCAGTTACTAAGACCAAACACTGCTCACTGTCCAGGACATTCACACGAGGTCAGAGTGTCGAAAAGGAGAAACATTTCATGATTTCAATTTCATTTTTGTGACATTCACCCATTCCTGGTCACATGACTCACCTCTGAAATATGAAAGATCTGCCTTTATGTCCTTCACATAACCTCTGCATTCACTAGACTAGAACATAATAAAGTTTTACTCTAGTGCTGGATTAACTGTCTGAATAGCGTTTCCAGCTCAGTACAGTTCTGCATTCATTGTGCTTAGTTTCTACATTCTTCTTTCTTTTATCCAACGACATAACAAATAACATGTTTTAAGAGCAGGCCATTTAAAGGTCAGTATTTCATCTTTAATAAGCAAGTGAGGACAGGAAGACAGTCTCTCTATCAGCACTGATAATATACAGTTTTAAAAATCTATTTTTTTTTATATAATACATAATATATTGTATATATCATAATAAAATGTTATAGTGATTTATTAGGATGAGAATGCATTTACATATTTTTTAATGAATCTCTTTGTGATAATATTATTATAAAAAACTTTATAATTTAAATGACATATATTTATATTTATATATCTCACATATTTTATTGTCACATATATATATATATATATATATATATATATATATATAGAGATATAGATATATAGATATAGATATTATTTGTGATATTATTGTTTAATAAAAAAGGCTATTATTATTATTATTTTACTTTATGCAGCCCATATAATAATAGAAATAATAATGTTAGTTTTTTTACTCATATTTTGTATTGATGACAGTGGTGGCTTAAATCAAGTTTCAATCTTTTCATGTGAGATACATTTTAGCTATTTATTTAACTAATTATATACTGTAATTTAACAATAAATAAATAAACAAACCACAAATAAAGAAAATAAAACCAACCTAATTTACAGAATACTTTTTATAGTAGGTGGTCTCGAAAAAATTAATTAATAAAATATTATTAATAATAAATAGAGCTGCAAGCAGGGATACAAGGCCAGTCCCAGAGGTAGGCTATTTCTCAGGAATGGAAATGAATATCAAAAACCTGTTCAGTCACTTCTATGTGGCTTGGTCCATAGATTATCTCTGCCAAATTTCAGAAAAAATTGAGTTGTATATTATATAATTATTACCATTTCAATGTTGAATTTTTGAACTGGGGGTGGCGCTATATAGAATTGGTCCTAGAGACCCCAAAGTTGGTCAGATCACTATTCATGACCATCACTACAAGTGTGCCAACTTTCGTCATTTTCCTATATATTCCGTTCATAGGGCTGTCATAGACTCCCATTGGACGAGAATAAGAAGAGGAATCAGTACAAATACAACTGTATAATAATACATGTGCAGTCTGGCTACATACAGTACACTGAAGCTATTGTTTACTGAGACTGACCAGCTTCAAACTTTCTATAAGACTAATAAAAACTAATAAGTGAGACAATAAAGAGTAGAGATTCTCCAGCAGGTCACACTTGTCACATTAGTTACTCACTGAATGAATACTGGAAACTGTGATTGTGTTAATATTCTCACCTGCAGGGTTTGACATGCTTTGACCCTTCAAACAGGCACAGGAAATGAGCCACAGGTCAAGTCAAAGTGACTGAACGTTTATGAGCGCTGCCTAGACAGATTTCTGCTCAACTAGATTTACTAGACATTTTTACCATGGCCTAGACAGATGCAAGTCTTCACAGATGTGAAAGACCTTGGTGCATGAATTTCAGAAATAGTATATACCTCCGGCCATCATAGATGTAGATGACTTTGTTTCTTCATCAGATTTTAAGAAATGTAGCATTAAATCACTTTCTTATCAATGGATGCTCTGCAGTGAATGGGTGCCGTCAGAATGAGAGTCCAAACAGCAGGTAATAACATCAAAATAATCTACAAGTAATCCACACCACTCCAGTCCATCAGTTAATGTCTTGAGAAGCCAAAAGCTGTGTTTGTAAGAGACAAATCTATCATTTAGACATTTTAACTTAAAACTTCTGGCCAAAAATATCAATCCATAATCCATAATAACGCTTCCTCCAATCTTCTGTTGTTCTCTCACATTAAAATACAAAAATAAATCTTTGTTTAAAACTGTTTTAGAGGACTTGATCTGTGCATATTTCTCTCCTGATTCACGATGACTTTTTCAATGAAGAAAACAATATTAAGGATTATGACCACATATTTTAGCCAGAAGTGCAATCTAAGAGTTAAAACATCCTAATGTTGTTTCTTACAAACACACATTTTCACTTCACAAGACATTAACTGGAGTGGTGTGGATTACTTGTGGATTATTGTAATGTTTTTATCAGCTGTTTGGACTCTTATTCTGACGGCACCCATCCATTGCTGAGCATCCATTGGTGAGCAAGTGATGCAGTGCTACATTTCTCCAAATCTGTTCCCATGAACTAACAAACCCATCTACAAACTGGATGACCTGAGGGTGAGTACATTTTCAGAAGTTTTTTACATTTGAATGAACTATTCCTTTAATTTACCAGTATCTAAATATTATACTACCTAAGTCACTGTATTATTTTGTAAAAAAAAAAAACTATCACTCCAAAACAGTCCGAGCTCTAAGATCATCATATGAGCACACAGTTGTCAGCCGATCTAAGAATAGACACGATGCACAGACACAGAGAATGTGTCAATTGTTTTCATTGTGCATGTATTATGTGTGTTCATAGGTGCATGTATGTGCGGAGGCATGTCCAGCCCACCCTCTGTCAACCAAACATCACATATATAGCCATGTAATCTTGGGACAATTTATACATCATTGCAGATCATCTTCAAGAGCAAACTGCCTTTGGTAACAGACTGGTGAGTAACCTCATCCTGACCGACCTAAAGACAGGTAAGAACAATATCTGCACAACTCCACCAAAAGCATGATAGGGATTGATCCTTTAATATGTCGTCATTGTAGTACAATCACTGAAAAAGCTGACAAAATCTTCTGTAATCTGTATATGAAACAGGTCTTAATCTAAGCATGTCATACAGAGAGGATGTGGAGTATGAGTAAGTGTCTTTGTGCTTCATTTAAGAGCATTTATATCCATTGCGTAATAAATGCATGAAGTCTATTCACAGACAAACATTCAATCACTGACATGTTTATAGGGATTGCTGAAGTTAATATAATGTTCCCATCTTGTTTGCTTCTGTCCAGGGAGAAAGAGGGTAAGTTTTCATCTTAAATTTTGGTTGTCTGTAAATAATAAATCTGCACTGAGTTACTGTAGATCTTAAACTCTCAGTTTTGCCTAAAACCCCCAAAACTATAAATAGTTTTATTATACAAATAATATATATAATAATATAGAAATATTACAATAAGTATTATTTTTCACTTAAATAGTTAATTTAGATTTTTACTGAATTAACATAATAATTTAGATAACCCAAAAAAATACCTTTTTAATGTAGATGAAAAACTAGCATATTGAAATTGCTAAAAGGATCAATTCAAATAAACAACTTTAAAATAGAACATCTTAACTTTTACATCAGCCACATAAGAAAAAAAAAAGCTTTTTTTGTCATGAGATTTCTAAAAGATGTTCACACAAACACCCTCTCAAATAAAACATTTCACTTTTTTCAAGTCATTTCCACCACATAAGAAAAAAATCATATTCTAAATAATAATTATGACAAATCGACAAAATTCTTACATAAAATGAAATTATGAAATTAAAAAGTCATTGATATTAAAAGTCATTATGACAAAAAAGAATTATAAATCTTTTGCCATAATTATGACCTTTTTTCTCTTAGTTTCGACTTTTTGTCATTATGATTTGCATGCCATTATTTTGATGTTTTCTATACGGCAGAATTGAGCTTCCACACCTTTTTACACCGATTTTTGGACATCTATAATTATGGCTCTAATCTAAATCTATGCTATTGTGGGATCAAATGCATAGCAGTGATGTTTCACTTAATAGTCGGTTTTATTAAACATGCATGCGTGACTCAGTATAAATACACTTTATTTAGAGACACTTAACAAATGCATTTGATGATTCTTCTGATTATTCATAATGATTAAAAAGCATGCATGATAGGCTTAATTTTCTATGATTTTACTGCTGTTTTTCCTAAAACCATAGTTTAAGCAGAGAAAGGTTCATGTGTTTGAGAAGGGCTGTTGTTTGGAGCACAATGGCAATCTCAGTCTCTCCCTCTCTCGGCCGGCCCAAATGGGAATCAGGTTTCCTCCCTGAAGATGATTCAGTTTGCACATCGGCTCCTGGGCTTTTACCCTGATACCTCAGTTAAATGTTACCTTTATTGACCAGTAGAGGAGAGAGTGAGATTCACAGCGAATGAGGACGCATTGAACAAAGACATGTATTTTGACTACAAACCGTCCCTTCATGTGAAAGGAATGTGTGTTTAGCCCACTGAAATTACACCCACAGAAACTGATAAGGGATCAGCAGAAGAATTTAGCTGACACTTTCCACATTTTTTGGTATCCCATGACTTTTCGAAGCATTAGTGGGACAAATCCTACTACTCTGTTATATATAGTATTGCATAGTAGCTAGTAAATACAATTATTGCCACCTTAAAATAGTTATTCTACGGGAATAGACAGGCTTATAATTATTGAAAATAAAAATAAAAAGTAACTTAAATAAAAAAAGCTGCCAAGACTTTAGTTTTTGTTTAATGAAACACATATTAAAACATTTACATTTACATTTAATCATTCAGCAGACGCTTTTATCCAAAGCATATACAGTATATATATATATATATATATATATATATAAAACAACTAAAATTAAATAAACTAAAGCTATCAAAATGAAAACTAATAAAAAAAAACTGTACAAAAAGACAAAAAAAAAAACACAAGAAAATTACTAATCCTTAAACTGAAGTGAAAACAAAAAGTCTTAAACCTATTTCAAAATATTAAGAAAAACATGATAGTATATCAATGACCCTAAAATAAAAAATAGATAATAAATAGACACATAATCTCAATAACTGATGTTATAAATCTATGTAAATGTGTAAATGTAATATCTATATATAATAAAAATATGTTTTTCTTATTAATACAAATATTTGTACATGTACTGCATTTAAACTGAATATTTCTAAAGTAACATTTGGTCCCAGCGCTGGGGTGTGTGTTGTGAGATCATGTTCTTTGGCAGCACAAACCGATATCAGAGGAGTTTATGTGTTGTGTTCATGGGCTGGATTAGCTCGAGGGTGGAGTATCAGGACCAGTAGTTTCCCAAACCACATTATGTAACAGCACTGCGTGACGTCATTCACGATTCTTAGAATTTATTGTTTAAATGAGGCCTGATTTGCTTCATCTACTCTCAAACGCCTTATATGCATTCAAAGAGTTAAATGTACAGTATGGGATTTTTGGCCACCAGGGGTCACTCAATCAAAATAATAACATAAGACGTACTTTGATGACGTCGAGAAAGAGCGTGGGCTCATGGGAGTTGTTTGTTATTGGACCGCGCGCTCTGTCGCTCCCCACATTCTGCACTCATTCTAACATAGTATTTTGACAATCAAGTCTTTTCGAACGGAGAGATATATGAATTATCAGACCCCTATCAAATCAATATTCCATCTAGCTAGTAGTAATATATGTAAAAAACCTGGTCGCCTTTCATTAATAATTATAATTAAGTTTGTACTATGATATTCAACAAGATAGTGAACTGCATTTGAAGCTACTTTATCCAGCTAGATATAGAACAAATGTGGATTTACATTATACTATACATGAGAGCTAGTCCGTCTGCATTTTACACAAGACATCATCGTTTCACAAAATATACGGATAGATACAGTTAGCTGAATGGATGCATACCTGTTTATTAGAATGCAAGCGTGTTCGGCATCTCTCTGTAGTTTCAGCTTGTCACGAAGCTCTCTCTATCATGGAAATGCAGCTCCAATGTTTACCTGTGTCTTGTTTCTTCTCTTGTGCCAAAACCTTCTTGGATCATTTATTTCATCCATACGTTTGCGCTTCACAGAACGTGCAGGCAGAGCATAATCATGATCCATAACTAAGTTATTGATTGAGGTATAAATACTAATATAAACAATATAAATATAAAATATAATAGTCTCGATCAAGGCTAGCTACTACTTTTTCATTTTCGTCTCTTCTTTGCCTCTGTTCACCTTTGTATTTGGCATTCCGCCAGGTTCCGCAGGAAGTTAGATAAACTAGAGGGGTCAAAGGTTATATGACGCCATAGACGGGCGACAAAACGGAAATAAAGAAACGTGCCGTGTCTTCTAATTAAACTATAATTTTCTCAGAATTTAAAAGTTTGTGGAAACTGTTGGGATAATGTAAGTACACAACTAAAAAAATATATATAACATAGATATAGTGATTTCTGCTATTTTTAAAGCAGAAAAATTACATATTGTGCCTTTAAATGAGGCTGAAGTATGTGTGGATTTTGGAGTTGTTTTGGCGACAAAACTATCCCTAGTAGTGAGCTAAATCTGACAACATCCTAAAATGAACAAAATGGTTTATTGTCTATAGAAGAAATATATTTTTCTTAAAAAAATAAGTCAAAAAACAAAACAAAAACAATAACAATATTAATAAAAGCAACATATGGCCTCATTCAGATAAGTGTGTGTTTGAGAGTCTGTGTATTTTGCATGCATGCATTGCTCATTTGCAAGCATATGCATGATTATGTTCTCACGCTGTCTGAGTCTGCTTTGCTCAGAGGAGTTGTGGGATGAGGAGGTGCTTGAGGAGGTAGAAGGTAGTGGCGCTTGTTCTAATGCTATTGCTAAAGCCACAGCTAATAATGAATGAGATTTGTGTGCAAGCTTTTTTTCTGCCATGCATGAAAATTTTTAAAAAGTTAATTGTTACTTTTTTATTGCATAAGTCCTTTTTTATTTTCCACAGAATTATGACTTTACATTTTCACCTAATTTTTTATTTGTTTGTTTGTTTGCTTTTTTTGTTTCTGCACTGGAGTAATAATAATAATAATAATAATAAAGATTGCAAGTTTATATCTTACAATTCTGATACAGAATAGAGATATAAATTCAGGAAGTCATAATTATACCTCTTTTTTTCATTTTATTTATTAATTTATTTATTTTTTGTGATGAAAAATGTTTGCCATCATGGACTCAGAAAAGAACAGATTATGTGGTTGGGTAAATTTCAAAAAGTTTGTCAAGAGCATTTCCCGAAATAAAACAAGGGTAAATTATATTTGGATAAACAAATACAATGTACCTTAATTTATGAATTTAAAAGAATGAAAATAATGGTCAATTTTTAAGCCATTTTCATGCATCATATAATTTCTTAGTTTCTTTTGATTAGAGACTGAAAATAAAACCCTCTTAGCTTAATTTGTTTGTTTTATAAAATGGATAATGCCTGTTAATATTTCTAAAAGTAAAACATTTATCATTTTAAACAACTGTTATTTAGCTAGGTTCACTGTTCACTATCTTTCTACTTTAATTCAGTGTGTTATTTGCCATTTCTTTGTAACTATTTGTGAAATTTACTACCAATTTCTTAGTTAAAATTGTTTCAAAGTAACTCCTACACCATTTTTATTTTAATATATTAGTACTTCAGAATTATAATCACTCAGGGTTAATAACTAAGTAATGTAGCAGCATATACAGTTAGTGTATAATGAAACACAGGGCAAGACTTCAAACGGATCATTATGTGTTTCCAGGTAAATCCTCCTGTTTATGTGTTATTTTTTAGGGCTTGTGGAGGCCAGTAGGAAGCAAACACCCAATCCACATCATACAGGTAATAAAATAAAGGTTTATTCAACAAGTGCTTATAATCCGATCAACAACACCCAATAATTATACGTCACTGAAGGGTGACACATTTGGGATGAAGTTTAGAACAATGTCAGCTATTGTCAGCTCAATGGAACACATCCATTATGTTTAAGAAGCTTCGAACACTTCCAGATTTGTTAAGATGAAATACTCTGAAAACAATGGTGACCTTTTATTTTTTTTTTAAACAGTTTAGACAAAATACCTTTTAGTTTCTGATAACAAACATGCCTGCAAGGCTTCTGTATCTATTGTGGATCTTTACATTGCTGTCATAGCTGTCTTTTCTCATTTAGATGCTGCTGAGGAACCTGGGGAAGAAGGTAAAGTGATAACATCAGACTCACTCAAAACTGGTTTCACCCTAGAAACTGAGCCCTGATGACCTTTGACCCCCTTTAAAATAAACGACAGTAAAATCTTTTGCAACTAAATCATACATTTGTAATTTTTTCTTTACTCTCCTGCCAACTGGACGATGCAGGAGAAACAAAACCAAAACATAAGTAAGTAAAACTTTCAAATGTATGCAAAAAAAAATTATACATGAAATAGCTTATGTATAAAGTATAATGTATAACAATGCATTTCCAAATGTAAGACCATTAGCATGAAAAAAAATACTAAGGCATTGTTGTTAATTATTAGACCCTTTGTGCCAGCTTTGGTGCCTCCCAAAATACCTGATGGAGAGAAAGTTGATTTTGATGTGAGTATTTTATTTTATTTTATGGTGCATCATACTTCATTTAATTTGTTTACATTGCATTAATTTGTTTACTACTGCAATTTTGCTTTGCCGTGTTGTGCATGTCAGCAACAATGCTCTCCAAATGCTTTTGCGATACAGATATATGTTAATAACTGTCATGCCAATAAATCACTCTGAATTATCTGCTACCAAACTAAACAGTGTTTTATGACCTGCACCTGTCATAAAACATGTGCCAAGAGTAGTTTCTACTGTACTGTACATTACCACTATAATATAATTACCTTGAACACGTATCCTCAGGACATTCACCGCAAACGTATGGAGAAAGACCTGACGGAGCTACAGACGCTCATCGAGGCTCACTTTGAGAGCAGAAAGAAAGAAGAAGAAGAGCTGATCAACCTCAGCCAAAGGATTGTAAGACTTTTTTTATATATAAAAATCTTATAAAAATGTAATTAATTTCTTCATAACTATTGTCACACATTACAGAATAAATAAATAAACAAACCCTCACCACAGCAAGTGAACCCTTTTTTTATCACCCTGCTGAAAAAATGCTATTGATTTACTAGGTTTTGTTGGTAAACAAAATCAAACTACATGTGAGTCTTCTGAAAACGATTGCATTCATGTGAGTGTATTTGATATTAAATTGTTAAATTAATTTTAAAGTGAAATTATCACCAAATAGATCCGAATGGAAACTGTGAGACATGACCATTAAAAACTTTGGGATTGGTATGATTTAAAAAAAAAGAAAAGAAAAAAGTACTTTTGTTCATCAAGGATGTATTTAACTGATCAAGAGTGACAGTAAAGCATTTATAATGTTACAGAAGCTTTCTCTTTCAAATAAGTGCTGTTGTTTTGAACTTTCTATTCACCAAAAAATCCTGAAAAATAAAGTGTATCATGGTTTCAACAAAAATATATGAAGCAGCACAACTGTTTTCATCAATGACAATATATCAATAAAAACATTTATTGAGCAGCATATTGATTTAATCACAGGAATAAGTAACATTTTACAATGTATTCAAGTGAAAACAGTTCACAACATTACTGTTTTCACTGAATTTTTGATCAAAAAATGCAGCCTTGGTGAGCAAAAGAGACTTCTTTCAAAAGCATTACAAATCTTCTATTCCAACTGATATTGTAAGTGCCTCTAAATATGTTTCAAAGCTTTCAGATGTGCTAAATATGATAAGTGCCTCTTCAAAGTGGGGTAAATGTACCTGTTGTCTATGTTGACCATCAGGAGAACCGGAGGGCAGAACGAGCGGAGCAGCACCGGGTCCACACAGAACGCGAAAAAGAGCGGCACAACAAACTAGCCGTAAGTTCGTTAAAGTAGCCATCACATCGATGTTGTTCACCTTCTATTTTACAACGTGGAGATAAGCTATTTTCCTTGAATGTGCGAGACTTCCAAATCATTAGCTGTTACAGGTTAAAAAAAAAACGTTAGATGATTAACGAAAGTGCAATCAACGGGAAAACTGTTTGCGCTACAAACCATTCTGTTTATGATTACAATAATAAATTAATATAATATGATAACTAATACCACTTTGCAATATCAAGCAGCATCTGCTACGGTCTGGTTATGCTAAAATAACTGGAAGCAAATGTCACCAGACATTTCGCACATCCTGCTTTTATATGATTATTAAAGGGGTCGTGACATGGATTTTTTTAAAAGTATTTTTTATATGTATATTTCTTGAGGTTTACTTTATTTTACTTTATTAATTTTTTTTTTTGCACTGAAAGAAAATATGTGGGAAAATGATTATTTTTAACCCTCATTCTGAACCCTCTGTCTAAAACGACCTGTTTTAAGGGGCTTCTCAGTGATCGGCCACTGTTATGATTGGCTGATGTCATTGCATTGGCCTATGGTGAGAAGAAGACTATTCGTCGATACCTTGCTCTGGAGGCGGAGTTTATGCAAATGTTTGTGCCCCTGTGATGTCATCATGCGCCTCAGATCCAAACGAGCCATTTTTCAGAGCTTGATTAACCAAATGCTTTGTTTATAATGAGGAGGAAGTTTTAAGCTGTGAAACGTGCAAGATGTTTTAATGGTACTCTTATATGCCAAAAAAATCAAGGCAAATTTAATTTCTCATATCGCGACCCTTTTAATTAATATATCTTTCAGGAGGAAAAGGCACGAAAAGAGGAGGAAGAGGCCAAGAGGAAGGCTGACGATGACGCAAAGAAGAAGAAGGTTCTCGCGAGCTTCCAGTACACCGGATACATGCAAAGGGTAATGAGCTCAGAGGTCAAAGGTCACGGTGCACTGTCACTACATGCTTATTTTCTGTTTTGTTTTGATTGACAGACAGACAAGAGGGGTCGGCCTAAGAAGCAAACAGAGAGGGAGAAGAAAAAAACGATTCTTAGTGAACGCCGTAAGGAACTGAATATCGAAAACCTGAGTGCCGATAAACTGAGGTGAGGGAGTTATTAAAACATGACAGCACATACATAAACTATAGTGAAGTAGCATTACATGCATTGAGGCATGAAGCCACAGACTGTTGCTTCACACTCATGGACTGGTTAGTCATGTTCCTCATGTGCTTTTATGCAGAGAAACTGCTAACGAACTCTGGAAGTGGATGTGCCAACTTCAAGCCGAGAAGTTTGAGCTTCAATACAGATACATGTGCCAGAAATACCAGGTGAGGTTTCACATCCACAAAGCCTGACATGATGTTAGAGGTGTCGTAATATTAAGAGAAGATGAGTTTATGGGATGTACAGTACGGTACAACTATCAATTACACACACAAGCAGTCACACCCAGCACAGACTTGGCAGAACAATGATCTGGGCCGGTTCCCGGAAACACTGTTTGATTGACATGAGAAGGAAGAAAAGTTTTTACGGTGATGATTCACCGAGACAGATTCATGCGTGTGATATTTTTTTTGTCTCATAGATCACCGTCCTTAGGAATCGGGTCAGTGACCATCAGAAAAAGTAAGCATCTACGATCATACAACTAACCAAAGTGCTAGAATTTAGATTTTCTCCTTTATTTTTGTGAGGTTGTTCACATGATCTATTTAATTTGGCCCACATTTTAGACACTAATCATCATATTTTTGCCTATGTGAAATTAGATGAAATGTACAATAGCAAAAAGTTTGGGATTTTAATGTTGTAATGTTTTCTCACCAAGGCTACATCTAGTTGTTTAAAAAATACAGTAAAAACAGTAATATTGTGAAATATTATTGCGATTTAAAATCTCTGTTTTATATTTGAATATATTTTAAAATATAATTTATTCCCATGATACAAAGCTGTATTTTCAGCATCATTCCTCCAGTCTTCAGTGTCACATGATCCTTCAGAAATCATTCTAATATACTGATTTGCTGCTAATGAACATTTCTGATTATTAATGTTGAACACAGTTCTGCTGCTGAATATTTTTGTGGAACATTTTTTTCAGGATTCTTTGATAAATAGCAAGTTCAAAACATCAGCATCTATTTAAAATAGAAATCTTTCATAACACTACAAATGCTTTTATTGTCACTTTTGATCAATTGAATGCATCCTTATTGAATAATAGTATTAATTTCTTTTCAAATGTTTTGCACGAAAGTTTATATGTGGATTTATATTGTAAACATACAGTTTGTACAATACCTCATAATTCACTAATTATTTTTGATTCACGCCAAGTAATCAATCATGCAATCATGAATGTCCATTGAACATTAAAGTTGTAGTCATGTTGCAAAAAATCCGATATTTTTGAAGGCAGCTCAAATTGAATTCAGTGTGATATTGTCATTACATGAGGGAAAAAAGAAAACAGATGTGACCCCGTTCAGCTGCGTGAACAGCTAAAAACCTGCATAGCCCCTACAGGTGTTAAATATCAAACAACGATTAAACAGTAAAACATGTTACCTTCAGCTCAGATATGAATAGTGATGAGCAATAGTCCTGAAATAACATACAGTATTGACCTCAGTGTGTGACAGATCTTGGTGAAGACCAAGCTAAGAAGTGTAATGCCGCTAAAGGCTAATCTAGCATAGCATCATATATATATATATATATATATATATATATATATATATATAAAAATGGTTTAGTGTCATGGTAATACCCTGTTATTTTGATATATATCAAGGTATTAAATGATCAAGTTTGTATACCATATGGTCTTTAAAGGCACTTTAAGATACTTTAAAGAATATTATAGTGATGCCATCATGCTAGTTTTCACAAACATTGCAATTTTCATGTTGATATTTAATATACAACCCGAATTCCGGAAAAGTTGGGACGTTTTTTAAATTTTAATAAAATGAAAACTAAAAGACTTTCAAATCACATGAGCCAATATTTTATTCACAATAGAACATAGATAACATAGCAAATGTTTAAACTGAGAAAGTTTACAATTTTATGCACAAAATGAGCTAATTTCAATTTTGATTTCTGCTACAGGTCTCAAAATAGTTGGGACGGGGCATGTTTACCATGGTGTAGCATCTCCTTTTCTTTTCAAAACAGTTTGAAGACGTCTGGGCATTGAGGCTATGAGTTGCTGGAGTTTTGCTGTTGGAATTTGGTCCCATTCTTGCCTTATATAGATTTCCAGCTGCTGAAGAGTTCGTGGTCGTCTTTGACGTATTTTTCGTTTAATGATGCACCAAATGTTCTCTATAGGTGAAAGATCTGGACTGCAGGCAGGCCAGGTTAGCACCCGGACTCTTCTACGACAAAGCCATGCTGTTGTTATAGCTGCAGTATGTGGTTTTGCATTGTCCTGCTGAAATAAACAAGGCCTTCCCTGAAATAGACGTTGTTTGGAGGGAAGCATATGTTGCTCTAAAACCTTTATATACCTTTCAGCATTCACAGAGCCTTCCAAAACATGCAAGCTGCCCATACCGTATGCACTTATGCACCCCCATACCATCAGAGATGCTGGCTTTTGAACTGAACGCTGATAACATGCTGGAAGGTCTCCCTCCTCTTTAGCCCGGAGGACACGGCGTCCGTGATTTCCAACAAGAATGTCAAATTTGGACTCGTCTGACCATAAAACACTATTCCACTTTGAAATAGTCCATTTTAAATGAGCCTTGGCCCACAGGACACGACGGCGCTTCTGGACCATGTTCACATATGGCTTCCTTTTTGCATGATAGAGCTTTAGTTGGCATCTGCTGATGGCACGGCGGATTGTGTTTACCGACAGTGGTTTCTGAAAGTATTACTGGGCCCATTTAGTAATGTCATTGACACAATCATGCCGATGAGTGATGCAGTGTCGTCTGAGAGCCCGAAGACCACGGGCATCCAATAAAGGTCTCCGGCCTTGTCCCTTACGCACAGAGATTTCTCCAGTTTCTCTGAATCTTTTGATGATGTTATGCACTGTAGATGATGAGATTTGCAAAGCCTTTGCAATTTGACGTTGAGGAACATTGTTTTTAAAGTTTTCCACAATTTTTTTACGCAGTCTTTCACAGATTGGAGAGCCTCTGCCCATCTTTACTTCTGAGAGACTCTGCTTCTCTAAGACAAAGCTTTTATAGCTAATCATGTTACAGACCTGATATCAATTAACTTAATTAATCCCTAGATGTTCTCCCAGCTGAATCTTTTCAAAACTGCTGGCTTTTTTAGCCATTTGTTGCCCCCGTGCCAACTTTTTTGAGACCTGTAGCAGGCATTAAATTTTACATGAGCTAATTAAGTGGATAAAAGTGTAAAATTTCTCAGTTTAAACATTTGCTACGTTATCTATGTTCTATTGTGAATAAAATATTGGCTCATGTGATTTGAAATTCCTTTAGTTTTCATTTTATTAAAATTTAAAAAACGTCCCAACTTTTCCGGAATTCGGGTTGTATTTTTATGCAAACAAAATAAATAAATAAATAAATTATATATACACACACACACACACACACAGACACTATTTTTTGTAAACTTAAAATATATCAAATATGTCAATATGTCAAAATATTTATTTAATCTATAATGGACTTACAAAAAATACCATCATGCTAGTGTCCAATAACATGGTATTATCATGTTTTTATATAATAATTTCCTATATTTTATTCAATATATAAAAATATACACTGTAAAAAAGTTTTGTAATCTAATCCAAAATAACTAGTTTAATTTAAGAAAGAAATATAACTTTAAATTACTGAATCAATTTGATGCAATTCGGCTAATGCAACAATATATTTATATTTTTTTGCAAAAAAAATGTTGGTGAGGTAACAAAAATATATTGATATAAAACAATATATATTGATATAGATTACAGTTATTATATCATATATATATATATACTTAATATCGTCAAATTGATTCATATATATATATATATATATATATATATATATATATGAATCAATCTGACGATATTAAGTAAATGCAATAAAATAATTTAATATTCAGGAAAATAATAAGGAATTAATCAAAGTAGACTGATTTAAATAGTTAAGTTAATGCAACAGAAATAATTTAATTAAATGCACATTTTTACTTTTTACAACGTATATGGGACTAATTTAGTATCTACTAAACATGGAACTTTTTTTCAAGAATGTGGTCATCTGTTCGAGCCTTCTGGAAGTCAATTTAATTCATTTTAATAATAGACCACAAGCACCATAATATAACGAACAGCTGCTATTCCAAACCCAGCGCTCAATCCAGTCATTCAACGGACTTAACAAATCCCTGTAGTCCCTGTAGTAGTTTGTCGGATAGGTGATGTATCTCACGCCAAACTCATGACTTCTTTCTGACTCATGCCAAATCTGTTTGGACTTGCCGAGCTGTTACTGTTAATGCGACCGACCGGTACTGAACTGAGCCGAAATACAGCTGGGATGTTCCATCGGGCTCATCTGTGGGAATAAGTGGTGTCTAACAGAGGATTTCTGTAGTTAACTATAGGTATGATACTGCAAATTCTCTTCCAAGATGATTTATCGAAGCGTTTCCCTGAGAGGATCCACATTCACAGGCTCTCCAGTGTACTTAATGGCTCTGTTATGAAGGGCACACATAGAATAAAGACAGATCCGGCAGCTGTTCAGGGGTTAAGGAGGAAGTTATAGGGGATCAGACAGACCCGGGGCTCCTGAACTAGAAGAATGGGAGATTAGATCTGATCTGACCTCGCTACTGCCAGAGATCAAGACAACACATGCTGAAATCCACCTGTACAAAATAAGTCAAATCTGAGGCAGCTAAATAAAGGAAGATGGATTTTGTCAACACCTACTGTAAGGGTGTGTATTTTGGGTCATGATATATCTCAAAAATTTAGATTTATACATTACCAGAAAGATGAATAAATAAGCTTTCCATTGATGTATGGTTACATGTTATGATAGGACAATATTTGGCAGAGATACAACTATTTGAAAATCTGGAATCTGAGGGTGCAAAAAAAAATACTAGATACTGAGAAAATCGCCTTTAAAGTTGTCCAAATGAAGCTTTTAGCAATGCATATTACTAATCAAAAATTAAGTACTGATATATTTATGGTAGGGAATTTACAAAATATCTTCATGGAACATGATCTATACTTAATATCCTAATGATTCTTGGCATAAATAAAAAAATCTATAAATTTGAACCATACAATATATATATATATATATATATATATATATATATATATATTTGGCTATTGCTACAAATATACCCAGCGACTTAAGACTGCTTATGTGCTGCAAGGTCACATATTCTTAAAAATAAACAATATTAACAGATCTAAAAAGACTGAGGCGAAAGCCATCAAAGAAGCTTTTTAAATCCAGCAAAAAAAACGTTTGTATTCTTCATGACCCCAAAATATGTCACAGGTCTCTCCAAAAACAAAAAGGCAACCATATCATGCTACACTGATCATTTGCATAATTAACTTTTATTTAAAATGTTTTTTTTTCTTTAAGTACCAAAGGCCCGAAGAGTAAGAGAGGACTACGTAAATAAAGCAGCTTCATTAAGACACCAGCAACGTCTACCACACTGATGATTTAATCATAAATAATATGCTTTCATGTAATCGTCTTTTTTTTAAGCACTACAAAAAGAATAAAAACAGCCATCTGACTGAAATATGTATCACTGAAGTTGGTTTTAAAGTGACTAATAAATAACTTGCCATTTGAAATGAATGACTCTTTTCAGTATTAATTAAATGCATGTCATCATACTGAAAGTGCCATGATGTGTATAGCTGTCATTTATGATTGTATTATATTGTTGATTCAATGTTAATGAATCATAATCCGTGAAGTGAAAAGAGATATAATTGAAATCTAAAAGCGTTGTATGCATTTTCAGAGAATTGCAAGCATGATGAATGTTTACAAAACATTATGATGAAGTATATATGTTAGAATACATTCGTTTTTAGACTAAGCATATGCTTTAGTATGCCCTTTTTTTGCATGCACGCATAATACAGTGATTTTGTAAATGTAATATACAAATTAAAATGTGACACAGACCAGTGCTGTTGAAAACTTTATTGAAACTTAGCTTGAAGTTGCTGTGAGCTGAAACATACAAACTGATCCACACCCTTAACACAACAGCCATTACAAGTCATATTTGTAATGATGAAACTTGAAAAATGAAGAAACTTCCTAGAATCTTTCCTTTTACTCGATGACTTACTGACATACTCACATACATATTTATATTGTCTGATATATAATATATCATACAGTATAACATATAACATCTTAAACTTGCACAAACAACCTGTAATACTCTCATAAAATCATCTGCATTTTAGAACATATTATAAAGACAAACAAAGGTATATAAAATCATCTTAACTGAATGAAAATACTACGAGTCGTAGAAAAAAATAAAATCATGTTTTTATTATTGCATTTGTTATGCATTGTTGCAAAAAGCGTCTCCTGCCCCAAAGGAAATAAAAGCTCATTCTCACCATTTCTTCTGCAATACTTAACCAAAATTTAAATGCAATGCAATTAAAATGCAGTTTGTTTGTAAAGTGCTTCTTAGTCGATCACCTGAAGAGATTTGAAAGCAGCTGACGTTGTGTCATTCACAAAAGACTTCTTAATCATGCCTCGCTGCAAGACAAACACACAAACACACACATAGGTCAGTCAAATATTATGACACAAACCAATATTAATAAAAGTAAACATGTCCTCACATCAGAATTTACCGATGTATGTTTATATAAAGTCTGACTTCACAGCTAGAATGACATTATCTGAGTCTGATCACTGAGTGAAACCAGTGAGGCTGGATTCTTCAGGTTATTGAGACCGAAACAAAGCTGTGACTGCAGGGTCGGTGTGGTGAGGCGTGGTTGCTTTTCACCCGTAAGCACTCACACACACACACCTAGCTCTCTGCACCACACCCAAAACCCTCAACCGCCTGACACACACACACACACACACAAACACACACCCACAGGAATGAAGCGTCTGACGCTCTGACTCGGTGTTAAATCACCAGCTGTTTTAAAGGAAAAACGGTTGTTTTTATAAATCCACACCTAGAATAAAGGGATCAAACATTGTTTTTCTTACCAATGTTGTCTTTGGCTTGCTCAGCTGGAGTTTAAAAGACGATTAATATTTGAATAAAAATAGATACAAAAAATATTGCTCATAAGAATTCATACTAAAATATAATTATACAGTTTTAAATTATGGAGAACAAAATATGAACCGTATTGAAGTAGATCAAGAGACTAAGCAATATTACCACTACTTTACAATATTATCTTCTGTATAGAGCTGATTAAAGCTGAAATGATAAACATTTGGGAAAAAAATACAAATATTTGTAATTGAAATTGATTGATGTTTTGGATTCATAATTGAGAAATTTTACAATATATACACTGTTGTTTTGCTTTCTATTAATGTGAAGCTGCTTTAAAACAATCTGTATTGCAAAAAGCACTATATAAATAAATAAATAAATAAATCAACCAAAACACTGGTCAAAAGGAACCTATAATGACCTTTTACACTTCCAAAAAACCATAGAGCAGCTCACAAAACTTATACTGTAGAGAGAAAAATTGTTCTCGATTTGAATTCTCTGCTGCAAAGAACCCACAGATTTTCTGGTATTTAGCAATTTTCTGGTATTAGCAAACATTTCTAGCAAATATTATGTTTGCATTCTTACCTTTTTAAGGAAACTTTGAAAATTCTTTTCTGACCACAGACTGTGAAGAAGAACTCCTGCTGCAGTGCTGGACTTTGGCAGATCCCTGGTAAATCACAAAAAAATGACAAACATTTGGCATTGGGAAAAAAAGCAAATGCAAGAGAATAAAAATAAAATATTTTTAAATTAAAATCGATTTAATGTTATTATAAAAATGTTTCTTTGGAACAATATGCATATTAAAAAGTGCAATAAAAATACAAAACAAGGAGGAATTACGTCTTTATATTTTGTTTTGCCTTCTTAATTCAACTATTCTGATTTATATATGAAGAATAACCCTGTTTACTGAGATGAATGAGCAGTAGGAAGTGCGTACTCACAGATTGAGACTCATGTTGTTGAGGGAGTTGATCAGGCTGTTGTTCAGCAGACTCTTGCTGATCTCAGGGTCCGCCTTCATCAGGGTGTGTGCGCTGTGAAGTGCTGTGGCCATGGTGCTGTCATGTTCGGGCGAGGAGTCGCCCTTCGTGAACCCTGCATTCAGGAACCCGACCAGCTGCGGGAGAGTCTGCCGAGCTTCACGAACAAAAACAATCATCAGAACGACCGCAAAACACACACTACATCAAAAACACCACAACACTGGGTCAAAAACAGTGCTAAAGCAGACACAACTACAGAACACAACATAAAGACAACAACAGGCAATAATCAAACTTAAAGACAAAAACAGCAACAGAGATCCAAAGCAATCAGAAGGGATTGCAAAACAAGAACAAGCAGTCAAAACAGACCGGCAACCATGATGCTACTCCTTCAAACAATAACACGTCAATGTTACGCAGTATTATCCTTGAGTGATGGCACACATTGGCTTACCCATGGTTTTGTTTGTACGTGTGGATCTGGACAGATTCCCAAGCAGAGCGACTGCACTTTTCTGTAGAGCAGAATTGGGCGACTGCAACAATGGACTGATGTACTTAAGACCGTTGAGCTTCTGGATGATCGTATCACTCAATACATTCGATACCTGCAAAATAAGATAGGGGCTCATAGATCTATCTCAAATTTTCCCAAAATATTTTATGAAATTAAACTATGGTTAATATATAAAATATGATTTAATCATAATAATTATCATAATAAAATTAAATAAAACGACTGAATCCAATTCATTAAAAGATGCACACTATACATTTATACATCCCATGAACAGGTGCACTCTAAAATAAAATAAAAATTCTTACATTTTTAAAAAATATTATAAAAATGCTAAACATTAAGTACTAAAATACAATAAAATAATATACTTGGTTTTTCTTTTTGAGCTCAGCCAAAAAAAAAAACAGGTGCATGCAAATAGATATATCAATGCTTAATATAAAACATTTAATAAAAATAATTATAATATTGAAATCAAATCTGTGAGTCCAACTCATGACTGATAGATGCATGCATGCAAAAAAAAAATGAAATGCACTTGATTTTTTGAACCTTGAACAAGTGCATTCTATAAAAATTTTTTTACATCAAAATAAATAAAATAATTATTAATATACAAAACATTATTATTGAAATATATCACAATACAATGTTTATGTCCAACCCATGAAGAGGTGCATGTAAAATAAAATAAAATAAAATAAAATAATGCTTATAACACAAAGCATTATTATTTAAAACATATTTAAAATATAGCAGACTCCTTTTTCTCTGAATCCAACCTATGAACATGTGCATGCTAAAACAAAGTGATTGATGTCTTACCAAGCCATCAGTGGCTGTGAGGTTCTGCAGCGCTCCACAGCTGGCCTCAAGAGTGGCGTCTCTTTCACTGGAGCTCAACAGATTGAGGTACATCTGCAGGGCTTTGGAGTGGAAGAGCCAGCCGGCACCTTTAGGATTGTTGTCCTCCATCACTGGATAGTCAAAGACGCTCTGCTGCGCAACCAGACATGACAAACATGAAGGACAACACAATAAAAACTAGCACACACAGTAATGCAATGCTTTTGGCAAATGTCTCAAATATCTCAGTATTATTTTAAGAACCTTATAGTTTTATTGAAGTATTAAGCTGGCAATCACACTGTGAAATGCAAGCTTTAATGAAGCGTAAAACCACAGACCTCCTGCTGCAGTTTTTGGCTCTGGGAGCTGAAACAGCCGATTGGACCAGTTTCTGAAGGGCTAGAGCGATTGCGAGCAGAACTGGCCAGAGCGTTTATTTTAGTGAAGAGAGTTGGCATCTCGGTCTCCAGCTGGTAGGTGAGATTGTGCAGAATGCAGACGCAGTTCTCCAAAGACTGGAAAACAAGAACACAAATAACCACTATTATCACAAAAATTTAGGAATGTAGATATTAAAATAAGCAGCAACAGTAGTGTCCAGTCGTCTATAAGTATTTTAATTAGCTATTGTATAGTTATTATGCATTTGTTGGAGGATTACAAGCAATGTTTGTTTATTATTATTATGTTATTTTTGATGGGAAAAAAAATATGTGACATATAAACATAAACAGACTCGACTGAATAAGTAGGCATAATTCATATGCTACCGTTTTTATTTCTGACTAATTTTCAATCCTGATACATTAATTCATTATATGATCAATGTATCACTTATTGTAAAACATTGTTGCTTTTGGATTTAAATATTTAACAAAGCATGCAAACAAACGGCCGCTCTCATCATGTTCATTTTGTGAGCGCTCTAGTTCCAGTGACTTTCTGATTATTTTTCTGATGAATCTTCTGTATGTTGGTGAAATGATGGAGTTGCATGACATTGTTCCTGAGAGGTGTGTAAAGGGTGGGTTTTAGAGAAGCACAGTGGAGCTTCTGGCCCGACGGTGGAAACGCATCTTGATTTTGGGCTCGGTGCTACAGGTCCGAGGCTATTAGCCCGGCCCGTTTCAAGCACTGGTTCGCACTGGCCTGACAGCGGAAAAACGGCTAATGTGTTGTTTAGAGATTGACATGCACTGATTATTTGCATATCAAGTGAAACAGAGCACAGATGTTGAGACATGTTCATGAGTTTCTGATCAAATCTGGCCGTTAATTAAATGTGAGTAATCCAGCATTTTTTCTATCCACAACAATAGAGTTTGACTGCATGAGTTTAGCTGCTGGAAACGCCTTGTGTTCATACACGCTTTCCTTCAGGGAATTTTAAAGTTTAGGGCATCACTACATAATAACTTAAAAAAAACACTATTAATTCATCAATGCCACACCAACATACTCCACCCACACTATAAAGACGCTTGCTTAGAAAAAACCCTTGCCATCTCAAAACTCTTTTACTGCATGATTAGAGAGAAAATTATCACACTTTTTGACTTTACCTATTTTAATTAGGATACACGCTTTAAAAGATCTTTTGATTCAGACCAACTCGTAACAGAGCCATTCAGACCATAATGCTTAAATTTAAACAAAGCAACAGATCGATTTGCTCATACATTCTTGATTTTTCATGATCTGTTGTGTTCAGTAGATGTTTACCTGGTTGTCAGGTGTCCCGGCATTTATACAGTTCTCTGTGTAGCGCATGAGCGAGTCGATGAGGCCTTTGCAGTTGCGCATGGCATGTCGGTTCGCCAGTTTGGAGGCGCTTAGGTTGCTGTTGACAAACAGGAGAAACAGTCATGTTGGGTTTTTGCCTTCAACTTGATCTCATAATTCATAAAAGGAACAAACAATCTGAAGACAGATTGTTACCATGTGTATACGCTAGTTCGATAATCTGAGCCTATAAAAATGGTGCTCAATTACTTCACCACCAACTTAACGGCACATTCATGTAATGCAAAAAACGCTTGATGTCAATATTACACAGCGAGTTTAACACTGCAGCTCATTCTGGCCAAGATCCACGCACTTACACAGGAAATAACTTGTGGTCATCTATACATTTCTGATGGTCCAAAAACTTAAAGGGACAGTTCACCCAAAAATTTAAAATCTGTCATTATTTACTAACACACTCAAGAGGTTCCAAACCTGAATGAGGTTCTTAAGCCAAAATCTCAAAATTGACCAATGCCTGTAGTGTCTTGCCTTAATGTATCATTAACCTGGCAGACTTCATCATCCTTGGAAGAGCTTGTAAAAAAGTGCATCAAAAAGGTACTGTACATAAAGCCAGCCGATCAATTTAGAGCTTGAAAAATAATCCAGAAAGTGATTTACAGTTTTGTTTCCAACAGGTTTCAAACTCTAGATGGTCTGTAGGTTTGCCAAAGTCAGTATGAATCTAGATAAAATATTTGAACAGCTTACAGGTGAAAATCTAGCCAGCGTCAGATAAGGGCTCCAGCAACAATAGTAGTATTATGCGTGGAGTCAGTAGTGACGTTTGCCTTGTTTACATGGCATACAGCGGTCAGAACAGAATGCAGTGTGGGTGATGTTACCGAAGGCATGCCGAGGCGTTGTAGAAGACATCTGGTGCCAGGCTGCTGTTGGAGTTGTCATCTGAACTTGCAGAAAACGGCTCTATGACTTTCTCAGTGAGCGCAGGCAAGGCTACGCGGAGCAAATCCGGCTTAAGGTTATCCGCAGAGGAGAGGTTCCACAGGAGACCTACGACCACAGAAAACCAACACGGATCAGATCAGACTGCTACAAACACAGCCCAACACAGAGCTTGAGATGCAAACACTACTGTTTAGAAGTTTAGCGTTTAAAGTTTTTGAAAAAACGTCTCTTATGTTTACCAAGGCTGCATTTATTTGATTACAAATGTAGTAAAAACCGTAATATTGTGAAATATTATTACAATTTTCAGCAGGACAACATTAAATTACAAACTAAAGCTAAATAAAAACTACTTAACTACTAAAAACAAACCTAAAAAAATAGATAAAAATTCAATTGAACCAAAAAATTGAATTATAGTATTCTAATAACCAAGTATTTTGGTTATAGTATGACTAGGTAATCTAGTTTTTTTTATTATTATTATTTCTATTTTTTTTTTACATATATTAATGCATTTTTAGCATTTCAAGTTACGCAAACGAACACTAGCCAATGTTTTCTGAACAAACATGAATTACCAAAGAACAATCCTTTATTTATGAATTACACTACTCGACTGTTTGTGACACAGTCTGTTGTGCTCACTATGGCTGCACTTATTTAATAAAAAATGCACTAATATTGTGAAATATTATAAAAAATGTAATAAGTGTTTCCTATTTAAATATACTTTAAAATGTAGTAAATTAAATTCCTGTAATGCAATGCTAAATTTCTAATTAAATTTATATTAAAAGTAACGTAAAGTGACATAAAAACCTTAATTACTAAGTGAAAGTGAAAGTGAAAGTGAAGTGACATTCAGCTAAGTATGGTGACCCATACTCAGAATTCGTGCTCTGCATTTAACCCATCCAAGGTGCACACACACAGAGCAGTGAACACACACACACACACTGTGAACACACACCCGGAGCAGTGGGCAGCCATTTATGCTGCGGCGCCCGGGGAGCAGTTGGGGGTTCGGTGCCTTGCTCAAGGGCACCTAAGTCATGGTATTGAAGGTGGAGAGAGAACTGTACATGCACTCCCCCCACCCACAATTCCTGCCGGCCCGGGACTCGAACTCACAACCTTTCGATTGGGAGTCCCACTCTCTAACCATTAGGCCACGACTTCCCCGATTAATTAATTAACTGTCATAGTTAGAGTGGAGGACACGCATACAGTAGAGTGGTCTAGTATCTTGTCATGTGCTTTGAATGGTTCCTCTTATCAGCACATGTGTGTGTGACATGAATGTGACGGTTGGCCACCTGTCAGGTGTTTCTGTGTCTCAGAGCTGGTGTCTCCGAGCAGCTGCACAGTCTGTGTGATTCCTCCACAGCGCTGCACTTCCTCTTTGTTGGCCTGGTTTTTGAAGACCACGTTCCTCAGAGCAGCAGCCACCGTCTCCTGGACCTGAGGACTGGGGCTGTTCAGCAGGTTGACCAGCGGAGGAATGCCCTTTAGGGTCAGCACCTGTGACGCAGGACACACTCAATGAGAAAGTGCAACCCTACTGTGGTGATACCATAGTACACTGATGCAATCAGATGCAGTGCTGCTATTGTGAACTTAAACATATTATTTAAATTGAAATACAGGTAAAGTAACATAAGATACAAAAAAAAATTTGATGAGAAACTTTAGAAAACTGATATACAATAAGTTGAAGTATTAAAAAAACTAAGCATATAACAAAATTTCTAAAAAACTACAATTAAAATTAAAATATAAAAATTAAAGCGAACAATAATAAATCATTTAAAAAATATCAAAGAATATGGTAGAAACATGGTATCTGTCTATATAGCTTGATATTAACATTACAGTACCACGGGAGTACCATGGAGTATCTCATGAAAACCATGGTATATTACAATAGATTTACTATGGTATTATAAAAAACAAACTACAGAAACATCATGGTAACACAATCAGATAGTAGTATACAATGGTACTTTGCTCTAACATTTATACATTCATGCCGTGAAAAGGTTTTTTCCCCCCTTCAAATTTTTTTTTTCTGTGTATCTGTCACACTTAAAAGATTCAGATCATCAAACTAATTTTAATATTACACAAAGATAGCCTGAGTAAATGATATTTTAATTTATTAAGGAAAAAAAGCTGTCCAAACCTACCTGGCCCTACATGAAAAATTAACTGCTCCCTCCTGTTAAATCATGAAAGAACTGTGATTAAACACATTTATTTTAGAAAGCTGAGTTAAATTTCACTAGCCACACCCAGATCTGATTACTGCCAGACCTGTTGAATCAAGAAATCACTGAAATACAACCTGTCTGACAAAGTGAAGCATGCTTAAAGAGCAACACATCATGCTGCGATCGAAAGAAATTCAAGAACAGATGAGAAAACAAAATAGTTGACATGTATTAGTCTGGAAAGAGTTATGAAACCATTTCTAAGGCTTTGGGACTCCAGTGAACCAGGAACAGAGCCATTATCCATAAATAGAGAAAATGTGGAACAGTGCTGAACCTTCCCAAGAATGTCGGATCTACCAAAATTACTCCAAGAGCACAACATTGGCTCATCCAGGAGGTCATGAAAGAACCCAGAACAACAGCTAAAGAACTGCAGGCCTCACTCGCCTCAATTATGATCAGTGTTCATGATTCAACAATAAGAAAGAGACTGGACAACAACAGCATCCATGGGAGAGATCCTCGCCAAAAGCCATTGCTGAACAAAAAGAATAAAAGAATCATCTCACATTTTCCATCAATATCTTGATTATCCCCAAGAGTTTTGGGCAAATATTCTGTGGACTGATGCGACAAAAGTTGAACTTTTGGTTGTCTGTTTGTGGCCTTAAGCTCAAGCACACTTGGGTTACGCAGCAGGACAATGATCCCAAACACACCAGCATCCACCTCTGAATGGCTCAAGAAAAACAAAATGAAGGTTTTGGATTGGCTAAGTTAAAGTCCGGACTTAAATTCAATTGAGATGCTGTGGCATGACCTTAAACAGTCCATTCATGCTCGAAAACCCTCCAATGTAGCTGAATTAAAACAATTCTGCAAAGAAGAGTAGGCCAAAATTCATCCACAGTGATGTGAAAGACTCATTGCCCGTTATCATAAATGCTTGATTGCAGTTGTTTCTGCAAAGGGTGGCACAGCCAGTTATTAAATTTAGGGTTTTTTTTTTCTTAATAAATAAAATAAATATTTCAAAACTGCATTTTGTATTTATCTTTGTGTAATATTACAATTTGTTTGATGATCTGAATCTTAAGTGTGAAAAATATGCAAAAAATAAAAAAAACAGGAAGGGGGCAAAAACCTTTTCACGGCACTGTAAAATTCAAAATGTAAAAGAAGACCATGTTAATAACATGTTAATAGTAAATATTAAAAAAACATAACTTCTACGAAACATGGCAATACCAGAAGAATCATGGCAATAGTATGGTACATTTTTGGCAATCCATAGAAAATGTGCCATGGTATTTTCATAAAAATATACTATGGAAACACAATCATAGTACATAGATCAGTCATTCATTCAGTATTGTGGTATATAATTCAAATACTACAGTATTTATACAGTACACTAATATTTATAAAGGAATACCATGTTAATACCATGTACAAAAAAAAGCATTATTTCAAGGTCTAAAAAACAAGGTAATACGATGGTAGCCTGATTTATAACGTGGTAATTTTTTGTCAATGCAAAGATACTGTACACCATGGTATTCTCATAAAAATATTCTATAGAAATACCATGATGTTATTAGATGGTGCTTTGGTATATATTGTAACTCAAATACTATGGTGTTGACAGGGTTATCAAATATACTTAAAGGAATACCATGTGAATACCATGGTTAATGTCCAAAAAAACTAATAATTTCTTCAGTATATGCCTAAAAAACACGATAAAACCAATGGTCCAGACCTCTTGCTTGGCTTTGTCATCGGTGAAGGTGCTGTGCTGGATGTAAGCGGCTCCACACAGCTGGAAGCTCTCATCCGTGCTGAACAGATAGTCGACTGCGTCTTGCATCGTCATATCGGCCAGAAGCTTCTCTGCGTTCATCCTATCGACAACGAGTGAGTGAGACACCGGTCACAGATTATCACATCATAATCGTAACACTACCAAACTCACGAGATGTCCTTGGCCTGTCCGGTCCTGATCATGGACATCCTGGACTCTCCGTTGGACTGCAGGGAAGACGGGCGTCTCACGGTCCGTTGCATGGCGCCGGCCTGATTGCTGTTAGGCATTCTGGGCACGTTGCCATTTCCGTAAGCCTGGGCAGGTTGAGTATTTGGCACTCTGATGAGGGTCTGTCTGGTGGTTTGGGTGCGTATATTGGCGGCGGTGGCGCCGGTGGCGCCGGTGTTGCCGATGGACTGGAAGCCCAGGTCTGGAGCGCTGCGAGTGGATTTGTAGCTGTACAGTTGGTTAGTGGTCCGGGTTTGGTCAGGGAGGGTGCCTGTAGCACTGTAGAAGGGCCGATCGATTTTGCTGGGGCCGCTGGTCACCCGCTGACCGCTGAAGCTGCGGGAGTTGGCAGCCTGGCGCACAAAGCCTTGTCTTTGCATAGCCTGGACACAGAAACAAATTAACCTTTTCTCTTGTGCTGATATGATAATTTGGCATAAAAAAATCGAAATGCAAAAAAGTAATTCAACACTACATTTTAATATATAATTAAAAGCAAAATAGAACTTTTTAAATAGTGCCATCAGACTGTGTATACTTTAGTCTTCATTCTGGAATAATACACTGAAAACACTCATAGGCCTGAAGAGAGAAGTTTTTAAAATTTTCACTCAAATTTTTATGCTATTTTCCGAGTTTGTTATTTGAAAAAAAATCTAAATTCAAATAAATAAATAATAATAAAAGATATATAATAATTTAAATTAAATACAAAATCAAGCATTTTAGCTAGTGTTATCATTCTGTGTATACTTTAGTCCTAATCTTATAATCATACACAGAAAACATCATAGTTTGCGCATAGAGATAAGTACATTTTTCACTAAATGTTTCATTTTGATTAAAATTTCTAATGAAAAAAATCTGAATGCAACCTTCAATCAACAGTCAATTTTTCACTTATATGTTAATGCCGAGATCCTAATTTGTAAAAAAAAAAAAAAAAAACACGAAATACAAAGATTTTAACGCAAAAACTGCAGGGAAGACGGGCGTCTCACGGTCCGTTACATGGCGCCGGCCTGATTGCTGTTAGGCATTCTGGGGACATTGCTGTTTCCGTAAGCCTGACTGCATTTAATGCAAAAAAAATTTATTTATAATTAAATGCACAATAGAGCATTTTAAGTACTATCAAATTTTAGTCATAACTTTATGATACAACACAGAAAACACTGCACAGAAACACATCTGCATAGTCTGGAGATAGAAACGGTTTGATTTTTCACTTGAATTTTCATGCTAAATACACAATTTGTAATGGAAAGAAATACAATGTTAATGTTACTTTAAAATGCTAAAAAAACAATCATTTTAATTTAATCCATGGCACTGTTTTGCCTGAACAAGAGTGTTAGCCGAAAGTATAACTATGGGCATGTCCATACATTAAAATCCAAGCGAAGTAGCTCTACGTCTATTCAAACAATGAAGCAACAGTGTGCCGTTTGAGAGAAAATAACTGAATGATTTGTATACAAGTATGTCTGTGAATAAATCAATGACAAAACTGTTTTTGCAGAATGTCAAAACAGGGTTTTATGCACTTTAAAAAAGCATAAATTAAGTAACACAATGCAGCTGGGATTAGACGCTCCACTGAAGTAAAAAAAAAAATACAAGCCATTTAAAAAACACAGAAGGCATTAAGATTCCAGCGGATACGCCCAAATGTAAAGAAGGGTTGGCAGAATACGTAGAAACTTTTGGTAATACAACACTGGTATGAGTCATAAAAAGTAAAGGAGAGGAGTGCTTTCATTTAGCCTTTTTCTGTTATTTCTTGCAATAACTCTATATAGAAAAATTTAGTTGTAAAAGTTGCAAATTTAAGTATTTTTTTTAATGCAAGTAGTATAAAAGTAAACACACTGGACTATATGGACACACTACAGACTAACTATGTCAAATTAGGTGAAGGTATAACTGCTTTTCATCCACTGACGTCTTTGATGGATGTTTTCCGCTCTCAAGTCCTATTAACTATTGTTTTTATAAGAATAGCATTTCAAATTTGTAAAAATATACGTGTAACCAGGTTATTATATACAAGCTAAAGACCATTTGACATTTAACGTGTTTCCATTGTCATCCTGAAATCGGAAAAATGTGTTTTACCCACCCAACCGTGGGAAACTGAGATGCAGAATTAGTTCACACACACCTGATGATGTACAAAGACACATGTGCAAACACATGCTGAGTGCATATGGAACAAATAAATGTTTATATATACATATATATATACATATTTAATGACATTTACCCCATTTGTCATGTTTCCTCCTCTGCTGAACGAGGGTCCGTTGAGAGACGCGCCGTGAGAATACTTGAAGTCGTAAAAAACACTGTCACTTTCAGGGCCTGCAATTGAATTATGACAAATAAAATATGCATTCGGGGACATTTTGAATTATGAAAATAAAAATATAAAACTTTCATCTATCTTCATGTAATACAGTAAGGTATGTATTTTACAGAGGTTAACACTTTTTTGTACTTCTGTGGTCTACAACAAAATGAGAGATCACAATCCTCTGAAAACAGGTTTTACTGAAAAGTTACTCTATTATTGCCTTATCCAGGTCAAAGTAAGTATTTTTATATGACTGAATGAAACCAAATAAATACCTTGGTTTACAACAAAAGTGATTTTTTTAGTGCACATTTTCACTTTTTACAGTATTGAATTGGCAAGTGGTTTATCCATTAACAAATAGAGTTTATATTAGAAATAATGGACTGTTTATAATTAACTAGTTATATAAAGGCAAAGACAATATTTAACATGACTGAATGAAACCAAATACCTTGGTCAGTGTTGGGGGTAACACATTACAAGTAACACTAGTTCCTTAAACAGATTACCTTTTTCTAGTAACTAGTAAAGTAACGCATTACTTTTTTAATTTACAAGAAAATATCTGAGTTACTTTTTCAAAAAAGTAACACCAGTTACTTTGTTTTCCCATTTATTGACTGACAAGTCTCCTGTCCCCATACTGGGAGAAATGGGAAGTACAGAGTCGTTGTGTGAACATGATGTTACTGTAGTTCTAGACTAAATGTGAATGTGATTTAATTCATCCCACTCACACAAAAATAAAATAAAAAAATAAATAAATAAAACTGACTTAGCATTCATCATTGTTTTTTTTTATTGCTGAACAGTGTTGAACCGTCTTCTCCTGTGTTGTACTGTACAGACATGAATTTACTTTTCCTTCAGCCTGAGGTTTATTCCTTACACATTTTGGTGTAAAAAAAAGGATTTTCCATATGCTTTAAATAGAATTTTGTATATTAAAAACAACCAAGCCCTGCTTATATTTAATAAGTAACGTAAAAGCTACACAAAAATGTAACAAAATTACTTTTCATAAAAAGAAACTACTGTAAGTAACGTAGTTAACTTTTTAGGCAGTAACACAATATTGAATCAATTACTTTTAAGAGTAACTTTCCCCAACACTGACCTTGGTTTAAAATGAAAGTGAATTTTAGAAAAAGAAATCGCTCATTTTCACAGTATTGAATTGCATACGTATAATGATTTATCCATAAATAATAAGAGTTCATAGAATCAATGCATTTTAACATGTATAATTTACTTCTAAATTCAGTTTAATCAAATGATTAAATATGACTGACTAGTATTTTAAAGGCAAATACATTACATAACATGACTGAATGAACCCAAATACCTGTGTTTAAAATAAAAGTGACTTTTTACACTATTAAATGTCCTCTTGTGGTTGACCTATCAATAAAAATAGCTATTATTAGAATAAAACTCCATCAAAAAATTCCACATTTATTGTAGGCTATCAATTATTTTGTTCTCTTGGGACAAAATAAATAAATAAATAAAAATTATTAAAATTATAGAAAGGATTTTAACCTTCAATATAGGCTACAAATATACTACCAGTAAACAAATAATGAGGAGCTGTTTATCAAAAGACTAAAATTAGACACATTTTTTATTGAAAAGCATACGAAAATATTACTTTATGAATTATTTTTTAGATTATTTTATGGTTGCGCATGAGTTGACTACATGCATAAAACCGGACTTCAGCTTGTACGCCTACATACGACGTATTTGCTATAGAACTTGCAAAAATAGGGTCAACAAGTCCGATAATAGTTCCATACTGTTACCATTTAAGTGTAAACTGTACAAAGTACCACGATTTCGCCATACAGTATCACAGAAAAAAAACATGTTAATACCATGGAATGCTTTTGAAAATGTGCACTCACTGGTGGGGGACGGGAGACCAGACACGCTTTTGCTGCTGTATTTGGACTTGCTCCTCTTGATGGTGTGAACCTGCTCCAGAACTCGCTGCTGCGCGGATCTCAGCTCGCGATCGGACGGAAGCGCGAGGGACGTGTCCTCCACATCTCCGAGGGACAGAGCCGATTTTAAAGGTTCGGGCATCATTTTGCCTTTTGTCTCCACTCCAGAGACAGGTGAGGTCCTATTCGTAAAGCTCCAGCTATCTGCTCCGTCTGGCTGCTCTGGGTTTGATTCAGGGTTTGACTCACAGAGAGATTCACCTGGTCCTGCCCTCATCCACGCCCATGACGCCCATCCAACACCTGTTCTTCTGCTCCTCTCACTCCTCATTACACCAAGAATGCTCATTAATGATAGAACAAAGCGTCACTTTTAATAAAGATAATAGATATACTTTAAAAGGGTCCAATTTTCATTTTAATATTATGGAAAGGGCGTTGCTATAACAGGCACGTTGTTATATCATAGGCACGGCGAGCAGGTGTATTTATTAACAAAACAGAGCATTGTAAAGAGTCCGGTGGCTTTTACACATTTAAAAGGCTACATCATTAAATATCGAAAGACACAATTCTCAATTAAAAGTGTACATTAAGTGGCACCTTCCGCTAGAAAATATATAAACCCTATATAAATGATAACAGAACGAGGTGATATTGAAATTAAGCAGCCAATCAGAGCGCTGTATCAAACATCAAGGAAACTGTAGGTTTAAAAACAAATTATAATGAAATCAGATAAAAATAAATATATAAATAAAAGGTGTAGTATTTAAGATAAATATAATAATGAAGCACATAGGTACTTAAATACAGCATTATGAAATTTTACAGAGTCCAGAAGTTATTTTAAAAGAACTGTATATCGTTAAATAAAAAACAATAGTTATAGGGGACTAAAGAAATATGATTACAATTTACATCTAGAGTATTTTAGCATTCTAATTAAGTTATACAATTAAAATAAATATTAATTTCTATTAAAATTATTCCTATCAACACGACTAATACAATTTTTGTGGTTATGTGTCATTTTTATTTAAAATAGCTCTATAGAATAATGCATTCATTAAATACAGCATATAAGCAAAATCAATGTAAAACATTGATTTATATAAATTTATTGTGCTGTATATATGGCCATAAGCATGTGGCATTAACAACTATACTACACTTGGTTACAGTTTTACCATATTCTACAAATTAAATAAAAATAAATAAATAAAAAAGCTGCTTTGCATCAAAAGCAAAGAAAGTTACATTGTTAATATCTATCTATCTATATCTATATATATATATATATATATATATATATATATATATATATATATATAAATACATAATTAATATACATTTTCTACTTTTCATTCAACTAAATAATTGTATGTATGTTTGTACCATCCCTGAAATGAGTTACTAGGGGAAAAGCTGCCAATCCAGTTTTGCAGGAGAACTGCCCATCAGAAAGGGCGTCTACACAGTACCGTTTCACTTTTAGTGCTTCACTACCACTGCAGATATAATAAACATGTTTTTCTACCTACAGTATTAAATTAAGACATTGTTTTCTTATGAACAAAGACCTTTTAAGTGCAGTCCTGAGGCCATGCATGAGCACAACTGCTGAGAACCTCCATGACTAAGGTGAGGAGGACTCATCAGCAGAGCAGACTGCATTAATAAAAACACATGTGTAGACAGCAGATCCTGCCACACCCATGACAAAACTGCACCAAGTCATCTGCATGGGCAGGTCCCGCTCCACAATGTATCATTATTGATGTTAGAACATGTCAACAGTACATGACAGCGTATACTCTTTAAGACGGCGAATGGGAAAGTCTTTGGATTGGTCCTATTCTTAAGGAACAAAGAGAAGGAGAGGCCACTTTTTCTTCTTGTACTTAAGATCGAATAAATAACCACACAATTAAAAACCTATTTAACTCGGAGTACTTTAGTTATGTATACACAAATATCTGGATCTCTATCAAATATCACTAGTTTAACATGTTCACAGATTTAAATTTTGAGAAGGATGTCAAATGTTATTTACACAAACTACTAAATGTAGCAACTGACAGTATACTGTATATTTATGTAATAACTGAAATTTTTGAAGTTATTAAAGATTCTAATAATTCTTGACCAACACTGCACTCTTGTGGCACTCATTGAAACCAAATAAAAACACTAGATTGCTGAAAGATTGATATGCATTGTTTATTCTTTTTATAAAAGGTACAGTTATGTAATAAACATTACATTAGAGAGACATGAGGTTGAACAAAAGGAAGATACACAGTAATGGAGTGGTTTGACCAAATAATTTAATAGTGGTTACAGTACACTGTATGGTTTATTCTTCTCCGCTTGACTTTCTCAAACAGTAACTGAAAATAACTGAAGATGGTTCTGGTTTCCCAAAACAGTCTCATCATGGACATAAGCTTAACCGTTCACAATGAATGCACAAAACATCACAAACTCATGATTGGAAACATTTAACAAATAAAGGACAGAAACGCCTGCCCAGCAGGTCTCCATTTTACAAGCGTTAGCAAAGACAATTAGCAAGTGATTATAAGCTTTCATATGCTATTTATACTGGTCCATTTTTCTAAAGCAGTGGCTTTTAACCTTATTGGTTTTGATATTTTAAGTTATATAGAACACTATTATTTTAGTGGCACATATTTGTGTGTGTGTGTGTGTGTGTGTGTGTGTGTGTGTGTATGTGTATAAACTATGCTCTTTAAATAAGGTAAAAACAAAAATTGATTTCAATTTACATCTTGAGATTATGTATCGTTAACATTTTAATTTAGATAACTAAATAATACACTTAAATTGTTAATTGTAAAATGAATAATAACAATGTTAACGAAAAAAAACCGAAAGTATGTGTATGTGTAAATTATCCATATATATATTATTTTAATTACTATATATATATATATATATATATATATATATATATATATATATATATATATATATATATATATATATATATATGATGTTAAGTCATTCTGTGACCCTGGTTGAGAACCATTATGAAATAAGTAAAGTGAAGTAGATCTGTCACGCAAATAATGATTTTACAAACTTATTGTCTAATTTTCTGGTTTCTTTGCTCCCAGGTATTCCTTTCATTTCATTCCTTACATTTATATAGCGCTTTTCTGGGCACTCAAAGTGCTTTACATAGAAAGGGGGAATCTCCTCAACCACCATCAGTGGTTAGAATTATGAAAAGCTCTAATTCCATTCAAATGTCACACTTGGTTTAACTATCTGGCTACAAATGAAAGGAATCCTTGCTGTCTCGTGGCTTTCGCAAATGGTCTGAGGATAAAACCTTGGGGGACTCCTTAAGCTGTTGTTGAAAGCTACTTAGTGCCAGTCTCATCTGGTCCTCAGTGCCTTGCAGTGCCTTCACCTCTATGCTGTAAAAGACGTACAGCAAGAGTGTGGAGAGGAGGACGGCAAAGCACAGTGCCCCCAGCAGGTAGAAAGAGGCTTTGGGAAAGGGCTGTTCGGTTCCCAGAGCAAACAATGGGATGGCCGCGATTGCTAGCTCAAGCACTAACAGGACAAGACCCATAATGCCTGTTCGCGCTGCTGTGTAGCGCATGCGCTCAGCGCAGTGGAGACCCACCTTTACTTCAGTACGAGCTTCATTGACTGTGTTGACCAGCTCAGGAAGCTTATCTGAGAAAGAAAGAAAGTGACAGAACTGAAAACCATACACTAACATTTAAATGTTTGAATTCCGTTAGATTTTGAGCAGCAAATCAACATGTTAGAAAGATTTCCGAAGGATCATATGACACTGAAGACTGGAATAATGATGCTGAAAATACAACCTTGCATAAATTACATGTTAAAATATACTCAAATAGAAAACAATTATTTGACAAATAATTTCACAATATTATTGTTTTTGCTGTATTTTGAATCAAATTCATTTTCAAAAAGCATCATTTTTTACTCATTTAATTATTAATTTATTCATTCATTCATTCATGTATGTATGTATTTATTTAGAAGTGTTAAGCAATATGAGATAGAGTAATTCATATTTTTAGGTGCACTGTTCCTTTAAAGCACATTGCATATCAAAAAAACAAGCAAGCAAACCCAAGCAGACAATTTTCCAACTTTATTAAAGCGCAAGAAAATAGAGAGCATTTGTTTATTGGCAAGAAGTTTTGTTTTTGAAGCAAAAATGTGTGTATTTTATATTCTAATATCCCCAAAACTGAAGAGCAAATACCTGAAACACATCCAGACTGTCTCTTTGAGCACCCATTTCCCTTTGTAGTCTGTGTAAACAGGAACTCGGCCGTGAGAGCCTCGTGATCAGAGTAAGGGAAGGGATGTCCAGGAACAGGGCCTTTAGTGGTGGACAAAGACTCACAGCTCACATCCACTTCCCCTGATCCCTGCCAGAAAAACAGCGCTGTTTCATTCAAGAGCATACAGGTAAAGAAAGCAGTTTTAAACAGATTAAAAGTAGATCTGACATGAAAGTAATACTTTTGTTAATTTGTTTGAATATTTTGTCATTGGTGTCTTGAGTTACTTTTGTTTAAATGACTAAACTGGAGCATTAGCAACAGTATGAGGATTAGAAAAACACTGCTTAACAAACAGAAAAGACCACTTATTAATAAAAACCAGTAGAAAACCCAACAAGTATCTAATATTTACCTTGAACAGGATGTAGTCTATCCGGACTCCTCCTCCAAATGGAACAAGCCCATCTGTGTTTGTGTATGGGTTTTCAGATATATGAGTGTGTCCCTCCTCACATCCCTGAAACAAATGACAGGATGGCTGTCATAAATCATGATTTAGAAAGCAAGGTGACTTTTCATTACACACACACTCAGTCATTATGAGAAAGCAGGCAGCATCATGCTACAGTACTGACATCAAAGTGAGCGGTCTCACTGAAGCTGTCCTGAAGTCCTGTGTAGTTTCTCAGCAGTCTGGTGCCGAGATCGTCCGGGTGCATGTTCAGATCTCCACCCAGAATCACTACGTCCGCTCCAGCACTAGTGTGCCTTCATTAAAAAAGACAACCAGTCGTTAGCATTATATATGTGAGCTGAGAAGTTTTACAAGTCAGAGTTGTGAGATATTTTCAACAAAACTATTGTCCAGTTCAGTGTGATCTCAAAAGCTGAGCAGCACTTTTTAGTACTGACTGCTTTATGAATCTGGTGTAACCTGACGTAGTTTTGCAAAGAGGCTGTTATCGAAGAACTGTGCAATTAAAACCTATATGAGTCTCAAAATAAACCTGCAGCCATGGCTAAATATAGCAGACGTTTAGCACCTTATGAACTGTTGCAGCTCCCAGGCTTGAACCACTCGGTGCGGGAGATACGAGTCTTTCTCTCTGCAATATTCTGCATGCAACTGCAAAGAGAAGAAACTGCTGTAACACAGAGTAGAAGCTAAAAAGAAGAATTAAATGATAAGAAAAAAAACCACACTAATAAAAATGCTTAAAAGAATAAAAAAAGCACAAAATAAACTTACTACAAACTAAAATGAAAAAAATACTAATAAACATTATAATAAATTAAAATGTAATAAACAGTAACAAATACTATAATGCTCTATAAATAACACATTTTGCATGAACTTACATGAGTGACAAATACATGAACGCTCAGCCCACTGATGTTGAGCAAGACCTTCCCGACGGCTTTACCACCAAACCAGTCGCCATGTTGAGCCTGATATAAGAATTGATAATTAACAAGCCATCAGATAAAGCCCCCATCTCTGACACTGAGAGAGGAAACTGAGGCCACATAAATGCAGCATAAAAATTGGTTTATTTACAACCGTCTGTATCTATAATGGGTGTACCGTTTACTTTACACAGGGTCTAGGTTGGGCTGGTTAGGAAGACAAATAGTGGATCATGCTTTATTATGTACAGTCGTTAATATTTTATAAAAGCAATATGGTATTTAAGAGTGTGCTATGTTATACATATAGTACAGGAAACAATCATGGCTTGTGTTAAACTGCATTACTGAATTAAATGCTACTCTTCCTTTATTTTTATATTAAATCAAGTAGAAGAGCAGGATGTTCGTGCATGCAACTGATCACACTCACCATGTATGGATATCCATTTAATGAGTATCTGTATAGAAAGGCATCATGTATTCGATGTCTGGAAAACACGGCCAGTCCGCTCCCTATAAATCCACTGAAGATGACAAGTTTCACCTTTATCGGTGTCCTTAATCATATCGGCTTGTGCATTTCAAGAACCTTTTGTAAAAATGTTGTTATGTGTCATTTTCATGCATTATAGATCACGACTGACCTTTTAAAATAATGGGAGTACGGATAGACGCTGTTAAGCTTCTTCTTTAAAAACAGAAAGTCTTTCTCACACCAGACCTGGAAAAAACAGCCCCCACCAAAAAAAAACACAGTAAAATCTCATACTAACATTTATGCTTCTTATTGTTCAACCAGTTAATTCAATGATTATCAATCGTTTAAACTGAGAAGACGCTTCTCTCAATGTGTGTTGTACCTCCTGTAGTAACGCTATATCAAGCTGTTCCTGAATCAGCAGGTCTCCGATCAGAACAAAGCGCTCTTTGCAGTTCTTACTGAGGTATCGGATCCCCCTAAAACAATCACAACCAACTACATTAGCCCCTTTATTCTATCATCTTGCATTCATGGACTATTTGTAGTAAATTATTAGTTATAATTTACTATAACTTCAGTGCAAAGCTTTCCACTAGAAATTAAGAGAAAATTAAAAGATTTTTACAGTAAGGAATGAAAACCAAGTCTCCATATGCAAATCTGTATTTCTTGCAACATACAGTAATGTTCAAATACAACAGTTTAAGCAATTTGTTGTTTCATGTTTTTAAATAGATGAAAAACATTATGAATGATATTTATTATGAATAGCTCTAAAAATTAATTGAATAGAAAATGTGTATCAAGTGTTATTTTAGTTTCATTGAGATACTATTAGTTATAATATAAGTAATAAAGATGCTTTTATGGTTTTAGTTCACTATAATAACCCTGGCAATATCAACAATGTTCAGAAAAAGCATGCTGTTAACTAAGAAAATACAGGTGCATCTCAAAAAATTTGAATATTGTGAAAAAGTGGACTTTCCTAAGCTGTAAGCTCTTTAAAACTTTTAGCTGTAAAACTTTTGAAATGTTTTACTTTACATGTAATGAATCTAGAAAATTTGAAAAGGTTACATTTTCCACTTTATTTAATTTTTTTTAGATGCCCCTGTATTTAAAGTATTTTTTTTGTCAAGATGTTTAACATTTGTCATAATCTCTTCTAAAGGTTCTAGCTTTTTTTCTGTTTTGCTGAAAGGATTCTCACCAGCAGTTGAGAGAGAAGACACGGAATCTGATTGGTGCTGAGGTTGTCATGGTGATGGGTCTTATGGGATGGTCACAGTCAATCTGTGAGGATAAAGAAGAGAATCCAGTTTACACTTAAACCAGTTCTGACATGATACAAAACAAAACAGTTTGATTCAGTTGTGAATTTCTCAGAACGAGCGTCACTGTACGTTTGAAACGGTTTACACAAAGTCCAGCACAAAAAAAAAATGCATTAAAAGTTATTTGGGTTAGTGAGACTACAGGTATACTGGTTTATCTTTATGTAGGAAATACACTGTGGAAAATAAAATACAAAAACTATAAAAATAAATAAAATACATTCAGCTTACAAACATGACATACATTTTAGCTCCACACCTCATCAACACAAAACTCCCACTTCACCAATCTAACATAAAACATATTTCATATTTACCTGATCTGCCTAAAACATAAGCAAGACTGGAGTTTGGTAGTCCACAGCTTTCTAGAAAGTAGTTCCCCACACGCCATACAAGTAACTGAAATAGCTTTGAGCCAGAGTAAAACCACAGACAGAGTGCCTGATACACAAACGCTTGTCTGATACACAGCGCTCATAAATCATAAAGATATCATTATAGCTCCACCTCAATCCCGAGGGTCAAAGGCCCACTCACTGTGCTGCTATAGTGACACTGTACACAACACACCCTTGCAGAGTGACTGCAAAGATAACCTTGTGTGTACAAGTATGCATGTGTGTTCATACACACACACACACACACACACACTCATGCATACTGTATATGCGTACATATTAGACTACAAAATACTAGCCTATAATTACTCATATATAAATAAATGATAGTTTATATTCATGACGAAAAAATATTGTATCGTTCAAAGACGAGACACCTTTTTTTGGTGTCTGCATAAAATTAACTGTGCAAAAGTGATCGAAAGCACATATGATGCAAGTATCTCTTTTAATAACTTTATCGCACAAATTTGGCAAACTTGAATCTTGCATTTTTTTTTTACTTTTTTTTCATAATACTATTAGTTAAATACATTAAGCAGGACACTTTCTAAATGCATGCATGCTTTTTTTATGTACAAATTCAATCCTGCATTAAACTTATTGTTTTAATACTTGAAAACCCCTTTTCATCTTTGACACTTGTATTACTCCTTATATTAGTGTATGTGTTTTTAAAATAAATAACTAAATAAATATATAGTATTGTGGCAATACCATCCCTTACAACAACAAAATAAAAGAAAGGTACTGTGTTACTACAATGTGTTTGTTATTTTGTTACATGTACCATGGTATATATCAAAAAACACAGTATTGTCATCACTACAGTAATATTATGGCACATCATACACTAAAATGAACCATGGTATTTTTATGATACCAAATTCTACCAAATCCCAAAGATCCTTCTAACATAAACTCCTAGCAGCTTCACATACTCCCAAAGCTGAATCTGAATGGCAGCGTGTACTTGTGATGACAGTTAATCAGTCTGTAGGCCTATTCCTTTTACACCAGTAAGCAGCAGTATTTGCTCCAGCATCATGACCGTCCAGGGACAGTAAACACAGACACAGCTGCTGCACACAAGCACTGACCGGCGCCGGGTCGATCCGTGTTTACTGCTGACACCACACAGTCCAGACTTGACCAGTGATTGGGCCAATTTTACAATCAGTGTTTTAGGGAAGCCGGTTTCCATCATGGGGAAAAAGAAACATCTGAGAAAAAAAAAATGTA